>NC_087203.1:103421931-103436931 GCF_015104395.2 Macrobrachium nipponense
GGGCGGACAGATAAAAGTCCGGACGGACAGACAAAGCCATCTCAATAGTGTTCCTTTTAAAGAAAACCAAAAAATGAGCACAAATTCGCAAAGGTATACAGAATAAAATATAAAATCAAAATTAAGGATAAGGAGACGAGCGGATCCATGTATATATAGACTATGCCTGAACTGGTGTATATGGAAATGAATCAAACAATCAGGAGGAAGTCAATGAAACCTAAGAAGCAATTAGACAAACAAGAGGGCCTTGCATTAATCATCAGTAACTAGAACTTTCTAACCAATACCAGGAATTTAGAATCAAGGACAAGGCTCAGAGAGAGAGAGAGAGAGAGAGAGAGAGAGAGAGAGAGAGAAAGGCACGGAAACCTTCGTTACCGTGTACATAATGTTTTAATTAATTCAAAATAATCCCAGGGCTTGCATTACGATGGTGTCATTTTATGTTGTGCACGGTACAAAACACTGTTGGTTTCTCATTTAATTTCTTAGATACAGTCAAATAAATGTTTAAAAATGCCAGGTAATAAAATTACTAAAAGGGGTAAACCGGTATTTATAAGGTAATATTTCAGTTAACGCCTTCAGGTCAAAAATGTGAATTTAAGTGTTTCCTAGTAAGAACGGGAAACGTGCATATACGTAGGCTACTAACTTATTTCATGTATGTAACCCTTCTTACGGGGACTAGCTTAACTATTGGTAACAAACGTAAACAATTGAAGACAAACGAAAACAAATATGAGAAATGTAGCAGTGTCAAATATTCCCACGTAATACTCTCTTGAAAACACCGACGTTCTAATTAAGGAAAAGGGCAAGAGTTGATAAATATATATATATATATATATATATATATATATATATATATATATATATATATATATATATATAATATATATATATATATATACATATATACATATATATATATATATATATATATATATATATATATATATATATATATATATATATATATATTATATAAAGTTTATATATATATATATATATATACATATATATATATATATATATATATATATATATATATTATATATATATATATATATATATATTTATATATATATAGAAAAACCATACATCGATACGCAGTACGTGAGAATGACAAAAAAAAAAAAATAATAGCGTAGGAAATAATAAAGACAAAGAGTGGCAACTATCGCCAATTTCTACATTCACCGTTTGGATCAAACTGACAACGCTCTGAAATTAGCATAAAGGCATAATCAAGATTAATCTAAAATTTCCACTCAAGAGAAGTTAGTTAAGAGCGGAAAATTCGAGCAGACACGCACTGACAGCAGATGTCAAGATGAGACACGATATCCTCTTGTACCCTTTAAAAAAAACAGATTGCACCAGTTGTTTTAGAAGGCAAATGCCTTCTTGCAAGCAAACACATTCTCCGCCTTTAGTCAGGTGTTCCGATTCCTGCCTGTCGGAGTGAAAGAGAATATCAAGGCAAAGTTTTAAGAACAAAGAACTTAGGACCGAAGCGCTCAAGTTCTGAATTTCTAAAATTGACGCTAGGGGTTTTCAGACATGGAATTCTCCCGAAGTTTATTTGGTAGAAACGAAACAAAATATAATTTCAAGGAAACGTATATTCCAAGAACAGGCATAATTTAAACTCAGGAATCACAAAGGACCAAAACAGAACACAAAAGAATGCAGTTATCGTGGATATTAGTGAAACTAGACCAAATTTTGAGTGAAAAAAATCTATGAAAACTATTTTTAAAAACTGAGATGATAAGAAAACGTATTGAGTTGTGAATACAAAGAAATATAAACAAACTTCCAATAACATTCATGGAGATCGCAAATTGACAAAAAAAAAATATAAAGAAAATTTTGATTGAGAGTAAATAAGAACAAACTCACATATATTCTTGAAATGTGAGAGAGAGAGAGAGAGAGAGAGAGAGAGAGAGAGAGAGAGAGAGAGCATTTTCATAACTTCAGAAAACGTCCTGGAACATACTCTGTTCAATCGAGGTCAGTAATAACTTGTCTCTCCTAAGAAGTAATTTGGAAAAGGGTGGAAAAATAATTTTTAAATAATAGATATCTATTAATTGTTCCACAAAACATTGCTATCTTAAATAAGTGGAAACAAAGGTAACCAAAACAAAATGGTGCAAATCGTCAAATATTCCCACTTACGTAAAAATGACAAAAAATAGCGAAAGAAATAAGAGAGAAAGAGAGTAGCAACTACCGCCAATTATTACCTCCACTGCGCAGGCGCAAACAGACAGCGCTACTGTAATTAGCATCAAGACGTAATCAAGGTTGGTCCACCATTTCAAGAGAAATGAAATACCAGCGGAGAATTCGAACAGACACACATACTGACAGCAAATGTCAAGATAAGACATGATATCCTCTCCTACCTTTAAAAATATATTTCAAGTTGCGCTTAGTTGTTTGAAAAGGCAAATACCTCCTTTCAAGCAAACACATTTTCCGCCTTTAGTCAGGTGTTCTCTTCCTCCATGTCGGGTGAAAGAGAATATCGGGTAAAGTTTTAAAAGAAGAAAGAATTAGAACCGAATATTTCGAAACCTTCACATTTAAGCGAAACTCAAGGTTTCCCAGCACTACTCCTGTAACAAACAAGGAAACAATCCTGTAACAAACGAGAAGCTGCGTATTACAGAATGCACTTTGGAGAAAATACGTATTTGCAGAACATGCATCATTTCGTGTCGAGGATGATAAAAGACCTGAATTGAACACAAAAAAGAGTGTTACCATGGATATCAGTCAATACACACCAAATTTCGAAATAAATAAATAGCTGTTGATAACGAGATAAATGAAATCATAAGAAACAGTATACCGAGGTGAATACAAAACAATACAAAACATATAAAGTCCAATAATATCCTGGCACGGTCACAAATTAGGAAAAAGATATATCGAGTGAAACTTTGATTGAGAGAATAAATAAAAATCTTACATTTATCCTTGAAGTAGCCGAGAGAGAGAGAGAGAGAGAGAGAGAGAGAGAGAGAGAGAGAGAGAGAGAGGAGAGGAGAGAGAGAGAGGAGAGAGAGAATAAAGTACTGCATTCTTAGCTCAGACCTTGTCAATTTCTCCCGCGGAGAAGTATCTCTAAACATAGCACCCTCTCTTAAAATAAATACAAAAAAAGGTAGGCGTCCCTATCCTCATCTCAAAAGGGCGAAATCTCTTCAAACACAGACTGTCTTCTATTGGATTCACGATGAAGGGAAAGTATCAACTGATCTTCAAAACAATATCACGGGGAAATGCTGAATGAAAGAAAAACAAGGAAAGGCAATATACATAATTCGAAGGAAATGACATAACCTTTAAAGAAGCAACGGGAAGCTGGAAAGCAGAAAAAAGAATGGAAGAAGAAAATGCAGGAACAATATGTATGCAAATGAAGGTAAACAGGGCAGTCAAGAAGAGAGACGGATTCATTACGACGGCCTCTTAGCGATAAAAGAGAAAAACAAAAAGGATAAACAAATGGCGGGAAAACAAATTAGGAAAAAAAAAAGATAGCGTCATTGTGTATTCTCTCCTTTTCGTCAACTGTCTTTTACCTCTTGTGTCGGAAAACTGGATATACGTGTCGAAAGTGTCATAACAATTCAATAAAACAGAAAATCAAGCATTTTAAAGTTGAAATTGTCAGAATTACAAACGATAACAAAACTAGTCGATACTTGAAGCCGAAAAATAACTTCTTCAATAAACTTCAAAATATTATTGCCAAGTACTTGAGAAATGCTTGAAGCCGAAAATAAGCTTCTTCAATATACTTCAAAATACCATTGTCAACACGTATTTAAGAAATAACACTGTTATCAACCATAGTTCCGAAGAGTCCAAGATTGCATTCATACAGAAGCTCCTCCGCTCTTTTGTTTACATTTGGCATCCACGATTCAATACCATAAAGGAGAGTAGGCTCACCATTCCCTTCATACATATCCAGCCTTTTCTTCCATAAGTAAATCGCGTGCCCTACCATTCTTTAGCATCGATTCCATTTCCCTACATTGCTTTATCATTCTGTTACTCATCTTTCTCTTTCAACAGGATTTGATTTACACTCACTTCTTAAAACCTGCAAGAATCAACTGTTTCTATTCCATTTTTATACTTAATCACTGGTATATCATTTGCTTTTATTCATAGTCATTATACCACTACTGTTCAGATTTACAGTACGTACACACACACACACACACACACACACACACACATATATATATATATATATATATATATATATATATATATATATATATATATATATATAGTATATTGAGAGACAGAGAGCGAGCGTCTCTTCATTGCAAATAGTGACAACTAATATTTAGCAGGTTTAACAAAAAAAAGGTGTTAAAAATAAATATGCGATGTAGGTAAAAAGAAATATGGAACGGAAAATGACACAAAAAAGACGCCACGTAAAAAGAAAACTATAGGACATAACAAATAACTATAAAACATACAAAAAAAAATGAGTATGAGAGCGTGTAAAAACTAAATCATTTACTCAGAGAGCAACAAAAGCGGCGAATTCCACAAAAAAAAAAAAAAAAAAAAAAGTGAATCGAAGGTTCACAACTTGAAAACAACAAACCACAGCTGTAGCAAAGTCACAGTTTTTCTAGACTCAACAAACAGGGAAACAATATAACAAAAGAGACTTTTATTAGAAGTTGGCCGATTTGATGGACAGAACAATAAACTTCACTATTCCAAATCCAAGAGAAACCTTGAATAAAAAAAAAAGTAATGAAGTTCAACCTTCACACAGAAATCAACTGAAAATGAAATGACCAATTCGTCAAAGACTGAAAATATATGAGGCAGTAGAATTCCTGAAAGAAAATGTATGAAAAATGTATAAATTCACAAATACCCAGCGAAGTATGAAAATAAGAAATATTTATTACAAAGAATGTGAGCATGAGCAGTTATATTTCAAAAGTAAATAAAAAATATTCGGTAAAAAATAAATTATGAGAAATATAAACTTGTTCTCCAAGAATTGCCATTATTCGCTCAATTACAAGTTTGCAACTACTTGCCAGATGTTGAGTAAATTTTCGTCCAGTAAGAAATCTACATCAAATGGATGAAGGCATCTAGTAAAATATTCATATTCGCAAACCACGAGTGCAAACAGTCTGCTTGATAAATTTATTTGCATAATTTATCAACAGCACGACTGCCATGGAAGACATAGTTCTATAGAGCGAGAACGCTAAAGAAGCCCTACGTATAAAAGAACGTAAGAAGAATATACTTGTAAATTTCAGACGAGGGTAATGGTTAAAGATTTCACAAATCCATCTAATGGCACATTCACAGACTCATCTAATAGCACGTCATAGACCCATCTAATGGCACTTGCACACACCCATCCGTTACGGACACCGAGGTCCGCTACAGGTTCTTTAATATAATAAACAAAAAGTATTCGACACCAACAGTTGAAACTCGGGAGGCGAATATAAAAAGAAACACAAACAGAACAAAAGTTTATTTACAAGCTCACTAACAAAGATAGATGCAGAATGGTTTCTCCTATTTACATATGTGAACTGGGGAAACAGTGCGCTAATGAAATCCTTGCTGGCCAGTTTTGCAGCTGTCGGAATCCGTACTCATATCGAGGGCTTCTCAAACGGCGACAGTAGAACTTCTGACGGCTTCTTGACTCTGTACTGCAGAAAGCAATGTCTATTCTTGATACTCGAATGACAGGTTCCTCCTCACAACCACTTGTAGGACGTTTCTTCTATGAAAGGTTGTTCACCGTTGGGACCTTAACTTCTCTCTCTCTCCCTGACTATGGACGACTTAACTCGTTTCCGATCACACTCTCTCGTGTGCCTTCTTCCTCTCTTATACTTCCGTCTCTTCCTTCTTCTCTTATCTCTCGCTGATAATCTGAACTCTTCTACTTCCTCAAGGCATATATATATATACGGCGATCTGGGGGCGGGGCTGAAAAGGGCGGAGCCTACCAGCGAACGTCACAGACTCCCGAGTCGACAGGAACTTTTTAGAAGGATCTCGACGAAATGTTGCATCATAATACGCGGCGTTTCTAACGACCCGACGGCGCCTGCTGAGTTCCACAACACACCTTGGGAGTCTCGAACAATCATGAGAACAGGCGCCTCCAACACGTGCGCGAATGCCTCCTTGCTGCCGACCTAGTTGAAGAAGAGGCATTTTCCTTTCCTTTAACTTGTAAGTCTTCGCTATAAAGCGATTACCATGACACCATCTAATGGCACTTACACAGACCAATTTAATGGCAAATTAACTGATACTGGTTTTCGTTCAGAAATCGAGGAGAAAAATAATCCATTCATAAAGTTGGAACATTCCAGGCACTTTGGCAACTATTATTATATGTTATTACAGTTTAATTCTCAGTTTCTTCGTGTCAGGGGTAACTTAACGAGTTTGAAATGAAGGAGAAATCATACCAATACAACAATGTTGGCTTTCTATGGGGCGGTCAGATGAAATGTAATTCCCACAAACAATGGGCAACAGCCACACGCCCAAACGCACAAACAATTACTGAATGTTAAGATTATTATATTCTTTTTAAAATATGGGTATACAAAAATATTCCCTAACCAGCGATATGCAGTTGTAATTGGTAGCTATTCCACCTAGAATTACAAATGAGAAACCTAGTCGAAGAAAAGGCAATCAAAGGAGCTTACATAATATCTCAAAAAGATTCACTTAGAGCAAATGGGATTGTTCCTGGTAGCCGTGGCACATTTAGCCGCTTAATCATCCATATTGCTACGGGAGATTCTGCAAAATGCAATCCTTGGTTTATGGCGTTTCCATTCCCACGAAAACTGCAGTGACCCATATTGACCTGGCTCGGTGAAATCCTTCGTCGTATTATACAAATTGGTCATTTTTGGGTAATGAGAAAAATACGGTAAGTATTTCTTCACTTTTCTTAAAAAATTGGATAGGAAATTCTTCATCCAATATGAATTGGGAACATCAATATGAGTCAATATTTAGCCCCTCAGAAGCATCAGTACGCCGATTTGAATGCAATATGACTGCAATTGGTACCGTTTAAATAAAAATTTAGTAAGCTTTTCTTTTCTTTAAATAAGCACTATAGAAGATTTACATCAATCGTGCATCTGATGTCTAGGCCAGTCCCTTACGACGCTCCTGATTGGCTGTTGATAAGCCAATCACAGGGCTGGAAACTCTCAGTCTTTCTCGAGAGTTCCCATAGGCAGGATGTATGTTCAACCTCTCCTGAGGATGTGAACTCTCGAGAAAAACTGAGTTTCCAGCCCTGTGATTGGCTTATCAACAGCTAATCAGGAGCGTCGTAAGGGACGGGCCTAGACATCAAATGAACGGTTGATGATTCTACTATAGTTTTTCTGGCACATAAATTCAACGTCAACATTCATCGGAGTAGGTTGGAACAAGTTACTGCAACCCGCCTGGCCTAGGCTTAGCTTATCGACAAGGGAATGTGCCCGCATGAAATATACTTCCAATGCTAATAAGGTACGATACTTACCCAAATCCAACAGATCTCAAATGCCGTCGAGTTAACATTACAATCGAAATATCAAATAACCCCTGACAAACACAATCAACTACAAAGCGTTCATACTGACAGTATAAAATTACTTGAAGTAATCACACAAACTAACTAAACCAGTGGTTCTAAACCTGGGGGCCGTCAGTTGATGAAAAAATCCAGATTATTGCCTTACAACGTCAGTTTTCTATAGTCTATTACTCTGGTTAGACTCGTTGGGCATACGATGTTTTGTAATTATTTACTTCCCTCCATGCCCCTAGAAACCCCTTCTCTCTCTTTCTCTCTCTCTCTCTTTTTTTTTCGTTTTTTTTATCTGGGAGGGAATTTTACGCATAAATACAAGGAGGCGGTGGGGGGCGTGGCTGGAAAAACCAACTCTTAGAGGGGGCGTGGTAATAAAAAGGTTACGAACCACAGAACTAAACCTAATTCATGATTCCCTTCCCTAACGGGAAAGGAAACTCCAACAAACATTCAGGAACTCGACCAACCCTTTTTAATGTACAGAAGTTAAGTTGCTACGATGCCACTGTACGTTTTTACCAAATCAAAGAGTTCTCGGCCGTTTCCAGGCCTGCTGTCCTTATACACAGTTACGGTATATGTAGCAGTGATACAGATAGTGAGACGCGATAACGAAAACCAGGTAAAAAACAGGTAAAAAAGTCACACAAAAAAGTCCCAGAAAAAAAGTCACATTAATAGTTTTTTGATAGTGACCCCTAGGGTTTCAACTCCACGTATACGTATCCACCTTTGCCCCGTGTTTAGTAGGGGCCCGTTGGCGATACTTGTCTTTATATATATATATATATATATATATATATATATATATATATATATATATATATATATATATATATATATATATATATATATATATATATATGTAATGGGGAGATTCCCGCATTACTTATCAGGTAAGCGTGCAGCACGAACGGAAGGCAAGCCAACACACAGTATTACACACAGTCTCTCTCTCTCTCTCTCTCTCTCTAGCACAGACACCTCTTTCTTTCCATTCTAACAGGTAACGAAAATGAGAGAGTCGCATCATAACATTAACATTTATTAACAATGAACAAATAATTAATCAATCAAGTAATCAAGTCTTACAGACTAACTCAAAAAACCCCGAACAGTAAAATGTCTGATAGTAATGGTAGTCATCATTAGTCACCAAAAAGTCTACACCCGTCTGGGAACTCTTTGTCCCCCTCCATTCCAGTTCTGCCAGAACCGTCTGTTTCAAAGACACAGAACACATCCCGGTAAGTACACACACAAGATTAACAATCATAGGTTAAATATTGGATATTCTTAAAAATGTCAAACAGACAACAAGCCGCTCTTTGGCTAAAGTAATCTTAACACTCACCCAAGCAACCGGACCACTATAAACACAGTTAATAAAAAACTCCCGGCAAGCGCCACGGCATCTTGCCTTTCTCTTGAAGACGCCTCTATCAAAATCCCCCCATAGACTTGGGTATGAAACTATTAAAGGGAAGAGGCGCACACGCACATACGAACACACAGTTCGTTAGCGCCTCACAATTCTAGCTGCATCCAGTTTCACAAAGGCACTTTGAGAAGAGTTCATAAACTGTCGTGCATTGACTTGTCTAACTAAGCATTTTTATCTCACGCCACCTATAGAAACTCATTGTTCAGCTTTCTCAGGTCGTTGCTTCTCACTGTTCTCCACATTCCATAGGTCACAGAGAACACATGGACAATATATTATTAATCAAAAACCCTAGGCGTTTCACGGCTCGGCCACTCCATGCTAGCCCCTGCCTATCAAAATAGCTTATATAATATAAAACACACTGGCCGGCTTAAAATAAAATACAAGTAAAAACTGCACGTCTCTGGCATTATGAAACAAAGTCTGTTACTTTTATATCTCCAAATAACACTAGACGCATTTTCTCTAATTTTTTCTGCATTTTGGATTCTTGAATATCCCTCTTTGCTTGTCTGCAACTAGCTGCACAGACAGTACACTATAGCAGGCTGTAGGAAGACGGAGTGCCTCCCTCATTGTAGAAGACTTCTCACGGCTTCTGCAGATCCCCAAAAGACACGCTGTAGGACTCTCTCGAGATCACCATCATGGAAATTCTTGTAATCACCCTGGACAACACGACATCAGTACTCTCTGCACGGCTGGTGGACGTCTTGCTGGCGTCAGGAAATGACTTTTGGTGTGTCAGTATGTCAGTCAAGTCGCTGGTCAATCTAAGAAAATTAACCCAGACATACTACTTCTATCAAACAATGATCTCAAAAAGTCAGAAATACTAACTGAACGTCTCCCAATTAACTCCACTTAATATGACTACTAAATCATAAGTCATTATCACAACTCTCAAAGGAAAAAAAAACCATAAAGTTCTAGTTCTCCAACTCAATTCTCCAAACTCACACATCAGCACACACACAACTCAGAAATCACAGCAACTCCACGGACTTCTGCACTCACATTTCAAACTCGAATGTGCTCACAAAAAAAAAAAAAAAATCGTAATGAGCCCAAGGAAAAAAAAGAATCTCGTAACACACCCAGACCCAAAAAATGTTCTCTCAAGCTCTGATATTCAAACAACCCACAAAATCAGTAAAAATCTCCAATGTTTAACAGCAAAAACCCCTTTACTGCTCAATAATTAATCACAATGAAACTTAATGTCAAACTACCATTTACGTAAACAGCAACCCCAGAAAAATTACATCTCCCGGTAAAAAGGAATGCCATTTAAGCTCAATCCCCAAATTATATCTCTCATAGGGAAAAGAAGAAAAAATAATAAAAAAAAGGATAATCACAAGTAGGTTTCCACAATCACAAAATACATGTATAGTATGCAACACTCCCATGGGCGTTTTTCCCAATAAATGCTCCATGTAAAGTTATGGAATTTGCCAGAAAGCAAACTCTTACCCATGCGCTTTCGTGAAATGCTATTGTCAACATTTCCAGATATTGCTAAAATTCTGATCTATCATCATCAGAGGAAAAGTCAGCACACGGCTTATCACATCGCTTGTCAGGAGAAAAATCGCTTGCGGACGCATGCTCAAACAGTAGCATAAAAATTGTCTAGTCAGACACATAAGTTTGGAAACTCATGATTCTCTAGAAAAAGGTCTAACTGACACATTTCACAGAATTAACTCCAGGATATGACTAATGTGTTCAAAAACTTGTCTCAAAGACTTATTCTCTCATATAGACATTTTCCAATTATATGCCTCCAAAATAACACACTTGTGAACATAAAAAATCCACATATCTCCATAGGACTTGTAATGCAGTAATGCCACTTCTCTCTAAATAGTCACGAAACCAAAGAGAAAGAACCACAGAAATCTTCTCTTGGCACGAAAAAAACTCCATAACCACAAAAAAAGGTCACCCGCACAAGATTAATTCCAACTCCATATATTTCACCATATTAATAATAACACCACTCCAGGAATACAGAATAATCACCTCTACTTCGGCAAATACAAAATATTTACCTCTATTTCCCCAATAACTCCATGTGGAATAAAACAAGGCTCCAAAAAATATATCTCCAAAAAATGTGCACTCAAGGCATCTAACTCACACACTCACAAATATTGCCCCATAATCTCCTAATATGTGTCTCCATTTGCAACAAAGATGGCTGCAAAATAATTGAACTAAACATAGCTCTCATCACTATTATTGGCAAATATCGAAAAATGGCCAAAAATATATCTCCAATATATTATATCTCAAATTATAACTCCAAAATAATATATACCTCCAATTATAACTCCAAACATCTCTCAATTATAACTCCAAATAGTATATCTCAATTCTCCAGAGAATAACTCAAAATGTTATAGTCAAAAACTATAAAACTCTCTCCATTTAGCATAATTGCTAAAAAAAAAGGGCAAAAACTCGGCAAATAAAATCTGTCTAGAAAATTCTAGAAAAAATCACCAATGTGCCACAACTAATTATAACAGAACTCCAAATACACAGTGTCTAAGCCAAGACTTCTCCATATGCACTACGACATAGGCCACTAGAAAACTTAGCCAAGTTTCCTATCTCTCACAAAGTTGTCACAAATACAACAAAGGTACTGTGCAAGAAAACTCACAATTTCTGGAACACAAATATCCAGAGAAAAAATGTAGTGCCATTACGTATGCATTCAAAACATGCAAAAAAATTCTCCCATATATTTCTCTGCAGCATCAAATAGCTAAAACACGAACATGTTCCCGAACAATGACTCTAAGTCACGAACTGAGATATTGAAAAATATTCACACCAACTGGAGATAAAAAATAAATTCAAATTCACCCTTGGTAAAAAAAAAAACTTGTGTCAGCTATGGCTAACTTCCAAAAAGGGAGAAAGAAAAAATCTACGGCATTATTAACCATCTCCCGTAACTCACTAGATGTCAAGCAATTATCTGCTGAACACACAAAAAAAAAGGAAAAAAAAACCCAAAAATAATGTGTTGTTAGTTCCTCCCAAATTAAAAAAAAAAGATTTCACCACCCTTGATAGCCATTAAAAACACCCACGTATTAGTATAACAAAAACCAGTATCAGAAGTATCACTATCACAAAATCACTTGTATCAGTATAAAAAAAAAGTATCACCAATGTTAATGCTTATCCATTCTCCAAGGAATATATATAATTTGGATATGCAAAAAAACTTGAGTAATTTACAACAAAAACTGGCTGCTCTTGTACATAAGACTTATGCACAATTAAAGGTTACGTGGACACCGTTTTTTAAAAAAGATGATTTGAAACTTTTACTTTCACTTAGGAAACGTGAGGACCTAGTGATCTGTAAGCCAGACAAGAGCAAAGGAGTTGTATTATTGAATAAGAATGATTATGTCAATAAGATTGAAGACATACTGTCGGACACTTCTAAGTTTGTAGCTCACGGTGATCCTAACTTTTTAGACATTTATAAACGAGAGGATCGTATTAACAGGTTTTTAAGGAAATTGAAAACTGACAACATTATTGATGATAAAACCTACCAAAAGCTGTTTGTAACCGGTTCTTCTTTCAGTATTTTGTATGGGCTACCAAAAATTCATAAAGATGGAATTCCTATAATACCTATTATGGCAGCGTATAATAGCCCTTCTTTTTCTATTTCGAAATATTTGGTTTCTCTCCTTAGCGAGTATACCTCAAGTAATTTTATTTTAAAAAATGGTTATGAATTTCAAAACCAAATCATTAGTCAGGATGGTGACCTGTATATGTCGAGCTTTGATGTTGAGTCTTGATTTACGAATGTCCCCTTAAACGAGACTATAGAGATTATTTTAAACAAGGTTTTCCCAGATGGCAATTTTACTTTTCATGGTTTAATAGGTCTCTTTTTAAACAACTTCTAGAACTTGCTGTGCAAGATTCTATGTTTATTTTTAATCAAAAATTGTATTCTCAGGTAGATGGTGTTGCTATGGGTTCTCCATTAGGACCTTTATTTGCAAATTTTTTTATGTCTTTTTTTAGAACAAAATTTTTTAGATTGTTGTCCGTCGTCTTTTAAACCATTGTTTTACAGAAGGTATGTAGACGATACCTTTGTTCTTTTTAAGTATCAGTGGCAGGCCACCCAGTTTTTAGATTTTATTAATCAGCAACACCCTAATATTAATTTTACTATGGAATTGGAGAAAGATAATTGTTTACCGTTTTTAGATGTTTTAATCACGAGAGTTAGTTCTGTTTTTACTACTGCCGTTTACAGAAAGAAAACTTATACAGGTCTTGCAAATAATTTTTACAGTGCTTGCCAAACCAGTTTTAAATTGAATACCATCTATACTTTAGTGTATAGGGCTCTTAGATACTCGTCCAGTTGGGCCATATTTCATAAGGAGATTGAATTTTTAACTACTTTTTTTCAACAAAATTCATTTCCCAAGGATCTAGTTTTTAGAATCATCAACAAACTTTGAACTATTATTTTCATCCTGCCACACCGGTTTTTAACTGTTCCGAAAAAACTTATGTATGCTTCGATCCCTTATATTTTTAACTCCAAATTTTCGCATAAACTGAAACAAATTATAGAAACTGAAATACCGTGCATTAATTTAAAATTAATATCAAATAATCCCAGTAAAATTGGCTCCTTGTTTGGCTTCAAGGACCATCTGCAGCCCCTTCATGAGATCCAATGTGGTCTATAAGTTTACATGCCCAGGATGTCCTGGTACTTATATTGGATCAACGAAGAGGTTGTTGCAGATGCGTATTACAGTCACTTAGGGTTGAGTTTTAGAACGGGACAAAGATTGAGCAGACCAAGAACATTCAAATATAAAAAATCATGCTATCAATTGTAAAATTGAGGTCAAGAAGCAGCAATTTTTCCATATTAGCATATTCTAAGGATGCAGATTACCTGACGACCTTAGAGTCATTATATATTAAAAGACTCGTTTCCATCGTTTAACGGTGGCTGCTCCTCTGCTCAACTATATCTGGCATAGTCGTCTTTGGAGGTTGTTGTTCCCTCTTTTATCATTCTACTCTTCCCCTTCCCCTACCTGAAGGTTGGTGTAACAACAGTTGTTTTTACTTTGCTTCTTATTTTTAGTCATTTAATGTTTTTAATTTGTCATTTTAATGAATCCTGTGTATTTTTAGTATTTTTTAATGTTATTATTTTTGTCATTTTTCAGACTGATGATGCACATAGTCATGTGCGAAACGTTTCTCTATGAATAAATCTTATAAAACCATCCATGTGTCTTCGGCATTCCTGAATTGCTGTTTGAGGATCATACTGCAGATAGTATATATATAGATATATATCTATATATATATATATATATATATATCAATATATATATATATATATATATATATATATAGATTATATATATATATATAATATATATATATATATAAAGACAAGTATCGCCAACGGGCCCCTACTAAACACGGGGCAAAGGTGGATACGTATATACGGGGTTGAAACCCTAGGGGTCACTATCAAAGAACTATTAATGTGACTTTTTTTTCCGGGACCTTTTTGTGTGACTTTTTTTACCTGTTTTTTACCTGGTTTTCGTTATGCAAAATACTTTGTTTACTGATCTGAGTCAAGTGTAGTAGTCGGAGACAGCATATTTTTTCTCTTCCGAAATAAACTTGCTATTCATAGATCAATAAAGGTTTGTAGAATATTGATGACTGCTGTTGAAATTTCTGATGCGTCTAAAAAATATTATTATGAGCTGTAAACTATCAACATCAGATTCATCCCTTAATCTATAATTTTCTCTCTCTCTCTCTCTCTCTCTCTCTCTCTCTCTCTCTC
>NC_087203.1:103441931-103444409 GCF_015104395.2 Macrobrachium nipponense
AACAAACATGCTTAAATGAACTTACAAACCCCGTCACTAAACCGTTTTCTTATTGTTAACCGAAGCGTCCGTCTAGTCTCTAGTCCTTTGTCCTCGGGATGGAGACCTCTCCATTGTTCGTCCGTTAAAGGGGTTAACGTTGACGATCCGGGCGCTTGTTGTAAAGGCTTAAACAACTATCACACCCTTAATTAAAAACACTAGTACATTCACGCGTTTAATGAGGCTGGCGACTTTCTGTAACCTTCGTGTTTTCTTTCATTTTTCAGTTAATGCTGGGCTGACGCGTATCTATGAGTCTGTGGTCACTGTTTTTGAAATCAAATTAGGATATGTAGAGGTTAGTGACCTCCATTTATGTACTACGCACGTATACACACATCTTGCAATTAGTGGATTGTGCGACTTTTCAAATACTTCGGATGACAATTTTAGTTCGGGTACGCCTTGTGCAGATACGTTTATAATCACGTGACCAAGCATTCTCTCTCTCTCTCTCTCTCTCTCTCTCTCTCTTTTATTTCCAATAACTTATGCGCCAAAATGCTATTGCGGCATTGTTCCAAATATTGAGGGAGACGTCTTTTGTAATGGAAACTTAATCAACTGTTGAACGAAACCAAGTGATCAATGATCAACATTGCCAAGTTTGATCTTTGTTCTACTTAAAACGAAATAAGAAGGACGGCATCAAAGTTACTTTATGAAGGGACCACTGAATAAATACAAGTCACTGGCATTTTGAAGTAAAACCAATCTCTCATTAACTGTTAAAATTTATAACGCGTAGAAATTTGACGATGTCTCAAAATTGATAAAGGGCTAATGAAGTTATTTCAAATATTGAATTTCTATTAAAGTTCTAATTGAGGGTAACAGAGAAAAAGGAAATAGCAAACTGGCAGGACCTTAGGCTTAGAAACTTCAACATCGGCTACTAACCTTTCCAACTTCAACTTCCAAGACACTCGAATCTAGGAAAAAACAAAACAAAAATGAAAAAAAAAAAATTAAAAAGTCCCAGGAAAAAGTTGGGGAAAAAGTCACATTTCCCCTGTGACTTTATTTCCGGCACCTAAATTAATGTGAACTTTTTTTACCTGTGACTTTTTCCTGGCCAAAACTGACTTTTTCCCTGTGACTTGATTACCGGCCACCAGCTACTGTGAGAATTTCATTCCCCTTCCCCCCAACCCCCACCCGTCCATAAATTTAGCCTGTTACTTAACAGAAGTTGCTAGCCAACTAAAATGAATTCTAACAATTAAAGGAAGGGAGATAGTGTCCCGGTAGTTTTAATACCATTTACTGTGGAAAAAACACTTCAAATTGAAGCAACCCTTTGATTGTTATTTTTTAAACTAAGGAAACTTCTCAACCAGAAAAAAAAAACTTGCACCAAGTATACTGTTGGAAAGCCTAGAAATTCTTGAAGATGAATTATGGTATAGTCCTAGAAATTTGGTACGCAGTTCACAAAAGGCCTATTAAACAGTTCTACAAGAGCCCGTGCTGGTATAAGGCCAGCTTAATCTCAAACAACAACAAACAGTTCTATCATGTGGCTTGTAAAGTGCGAATTTGCTTGTACAGTGAGCACACAGTACCGTGCAAATATCTGTCGAGAGTATTTAGGTGATAACTGCATTCGGTTACACAGCCGATAGCAAACTCAAGTAGCCTATTGTACCCTAAATTAATCCGTAAGGGTAAAGTGGATGCGAGAGGTGAAAAAAATACTTATAATGAGAGGACATTTTACAACTGTGAACGAATGGTGCGCCGAATTTGATGAAATTAATGCCATAATATAAAAATTCTAATTTTGTGAACCGACGTTATGCTAAACGATTTCTTCTAATTGTTATATATATCTATATATATATATATATATATAATATATATATATATATATATATATATGTGTGTGTGTGTGTGTGTGGTGTGTGTGCGCGTGCGTGCGCGCTCTTTTAGTGGGGTTTACCTACGTAGATAAGTCAGAACTTACCTGAAAAAACAATTACAAAAAAAATGCACACAGACATTTACATATCTACACAGTACATAGTTTGCATCGCATGCAAAGAATGTCGTTGGAGAGTATGAGGACATAATTATTATGTTTACCTATCGCTGCTGACGTTTAGATGCTGCTTTCCCAGCCGTGATTTTGACGTAGAGATAAGACGCGCAGCCGACCAATTCACCAATGACGCATATTACAACAATGATAACCCTTTATAACACTATCCGCTGGGGCACTGTTTCACGAGAACAAAATCATTCTTTATCGAAAATCTGTTAATTCTATATGAAAGCTCTTTGTATGAATTTGAATAACAGTAAACAAATGGAATGAATGCCACGATAGTGAGTACCATTTCATGGTCGTGTGACAGTAGGGCTTTCATGTTGCTTCAAAATGGTGAAGGAGGAAGATACACCGGTGGTCTTGCTTCAGACGTCCCTTTACTCATA
>NC_087203.1:103447409-103481091 GCF_015104395.2 Macrobrachium nipponense
GAAAAACCTCAAAGCAGTTGCACAATGAATCAACCGTTAGGAGAGGGTGGAAAGTAAGATGAAGAAAGAGAATATGAAAGGAGGTACATTAAAAAGAACGAAAGTGGTTGCAGCTAGGGGCCGAAGGCAGGCTGCAAAGAACCTTAAGTAATGCCTACAGTGCACCGCATTAGGTCCACTGACGGCACTACCCCACTACGGGGCCTACCTATTCAAACTAAATGCATCGAATTGTTCTGTCTAGATGTTCAAAGAAGGAACATATCAATTTTCAGTGACATTTCAAATGGTGATATAAAACTAGTGTAAAGTTCTTTTTACTGGTTTGGAAAGAACTTAGGAGTTGAGGGTTAATCGGAAGATTAATGAAGACAATTCTTTTGGTTCTCTGTTCATGGTCAACGACGCTTCCAACGGGTGGAAATGCCCACAGCGATTAATAAGAAAATGCCCACAGCGATTAAAAAGGAAATGCCCACAGATATTAATAATGAAATACCCCCAGCGATTAATAATGTTCCTTGTAAATCCATTGGCTGGCCCTGTCCTTTCAGCCCCCCCAAAATTTCATGTTTATTGGTAATAAGCACTGGAATAAAGAATTCTGCCTACCATTGTAAACCTCTGAGATGAAAAAGGTTATCTTGCTCGGAATTGCATCGTTAATAAATGTATTACCAAATACCTCTGTGGACCATGTGTGAAAAGTCGTGCAAAGGTAAGTTCTGGAGTAACGAAATCTGCACCACAGAGTTGAGACTCAAAGGAGAATGTGCTACTTTTAAGTCTTAGAAGGTAAACCATGATGGTTCTCATTCAGTGTAGCAAAAAAGGTGTTGTTTCTTATCCATTACTTCCCGTTTTAAGTCTGTTTTATGAAATCTTTTGACGCTACAACAGCCTTAAAATCGAGTGCTTTGTTGCTGATATAATCAAATACATTTAAATAAACAAATTAGTTCCAGCTTTGGGGTAGCAAAATAGCCATTTACATTCCACCTAATGCCTACACTCATACTTCTGTGTAAACTCTTTCTTCCTCAAATGTTTACCTGTTAAATGCTCTATATTTCGTCGGGTGTATTTTGTTATCGCAGGAAATCCCAAGAGGCTTTGAGTCCTTTTGAACGATGAAAGGGATTCGGCAACAGAAAACTGAATTTGCATAAGATAACACTGCAGAGGGAGAGAGTGTGGGTCTGGCACAAAACTCCTTCAGATTGCTTCTATTGAAAAATGGGGAAAACGTTGCTCTTTCTACCTACTATGTTTTATAATCTCACTTGAAAAGGTGCTGCAAATTAAATACAGATTCATTTTTTTTGTCTGCTAAATATTGTCTGGTAAAACAGCAGTCACACTCTCAGTTGTTTATTTTGTATGTATGTTACAGGGAATACGTTAAATAACCAATTCGCTTAGGAACATACGATCCCAGAGGGCTAGTACAAAACGCGGTGAAACAGTGATTCATCTACGCTGTTTCTCTGTGTTTCGTGCTACCCCCTGGGGGTTCAAATACACTTAGGGACATTTGATCCCCCATGGGCTAATACTAAACACGACGAAACAGTGTAGAAGAATCACTGTTTCACCGTGTTTAGTACTAGCCTTCGGGGTTAAAATGTCCCTAAGCGAATTGGTCATTTCACATATTCCCTGAGGAATTTCGTGAAAAACCCTGATTTCACATATCCCTGTACATGTATACACACATACACACACATGTGTAATATATTATATATATATATATTATAGATATATATAGATATATATATATATATATACAAACACACACAAACACACACACACAGATATATATATATATATATCTATTATATTATATATATATATACAAAACACACACAAACAGATATATAATATTATATATAATAATATATATATATATATATATATATATATATATATATATATATATATATGTGTGTGTGTGTGTGTGTGTGTGTGTATGTATATTTATAGCTCGAAGGAAACATTGGTCCTACAGATTCTAAAATATAGTTGTAGTTCTTTCAAAGAATTAGGAGTCCGAGGAGCATCAGAGCTTTTCGGGAAATGAAGTGGAACCACGTGGGGACCCTCTCCAATTCAATCTACATAAGCTAAACGAGACCGCAATATAGAGAGAGGGTCAATCCTTTTTTTAGTTTATTGGCTTGGTTAGGGTTTAAATCTCCAAAAAAAAAAAAAAATCAAAATAAAACAAAAAAAAAGGAACAGGCTCTTTCCGCCAGTGGTTTTCCCTAGTATTGAATAAAAGATGAGTTATATAAATCATTCCGTCTCTATTTGATGTTCCTTTTAAGGTTAGAAGTTGTTCATATTAAGGGCAATTTTCATCAGTACTAATAAATTGAACCTACATCAACACTTTCACAGTAATTTCACGTTTATTTACAAAATTGATCAACAGGCCCGTTCTAATTCAGGGAGAGATATACCATAAAAAAATTAATTTTCCTTTATATATATATTAAATAATATATATATATATATATATATAAATATATATATATATATATATATATATATATATATATATATAATATACATATACATATATATATATGTTCAGGAACCCCGAGGAGGCGTGAAAAATACACGAAAGCACTTGGTTAACTCCTTTCAATCCTTCCTCCAGCTCTACAACAACATAAAACATCACAAGTTTTAGAGATACATCGTCAATATATATATATATATATATATATATATATATATATATATATATATATATGTATATGTATATATATATATATATATATATATATATATATAATATATTATATATATATATATTATTATAAAAGGGAAAGCACGTCTGTTTCTTTGTCTGTTTGTTCCAAGTGAACGTCTACACCAGAAAACCGATCAGTACGAAATTTGGCGCAGGGCAGAGGACCCTACCTGCCTCATAGGGCAGAAGACCCCACTCGATTTAAAGGACAGAGTACCCTGCCTGCTTCAAAGGGCAGAACACCCCGCCTGCCTCAAAGGGCCGAGGACCTCGCCTGCCTCAAAGGGTCAAGAGGACCCTGCCTGCTTCAAAGGGCAGAGGACCCTACCTGCTACAAAGGGCAGAAAACCCTGCCTGCCTCATAGGGCAGAGGACCCTATCTGCTACAAAAAAGCAGATGACCCTGCGCAGGCCTCACGGCAGAGGACCCTACCTGCCTCATAGGGCAGAGGGACCCTACCCGATTCAAAGGAACAGAAGGAATCCACCTGCCTCAAAGGACAGAGGACCCCGCCTGGTTCAATAGGCAGAGGACCCTTGACTTTGAAATCTGCCATTTCCTTCAGAAAGCCCAAGAAACCATTTTCAGATTGCTGAGGGAGAGAACCAAAGAGGTGGTGAAACAAAAATGTCATGCCAAAAATGCTGGTCCCCTTGCAGTGCCGGGTAGGCCAGCTAATATGTATGTATATGTATATACCTATATATATATATATATATATATATATATATAATATATATATATATATATATATAAAGGTTTTTTCGCCACGAAGGAAAAAATGAAAAAGCGAGATAGCCAAGTACTTTCGGTCCTATTCGGACCCTCTACTGAGGCACATTGATTTTACAAAGAACACCATAGTCAAAAGAAGGCTTACTATAGCAAAAATGACACTACCAGATTAGCCATAAGGGCGATTTTTCACTCTCCGAGAGGAGGAGTCGCCATAGGCTAGCCACACCTTGAAGGATACCCGCAGTAAAAACATACATATCGAGCAAGAGAAAGTGGGAGAGAGAATATCGAACCAGAGAGAGAGAGAGAGAGAGAGAGAGAGAGAGAGAGAGAGAGAGAGAGAGAGAGAAAAAAGAAATATAACTATACACATGTGGGGACTAATTTATTAGTTGTTCATTTATTTTGAGGTCCTTCATAAACATCTTACAAATATATGGGTCCAAATGGTACATTCCCAGACAAAGATTTAGGTTGTTTTTTATTAGTGATTTGTATAATTGCCGATTCCAGTAAAACCTTTCTTGAAACATAATCATTAGATCTAGCAATTACCGAGGTACCACCCCAATTAATACAATGAGATTTTTCACTCAGATGGATAAACAGTGCATTTGAAGTCTGGGCTGTTCTAACATGAATACATATGCTGCTTGATCCGAATACATAAATTTTTACTAGAACTGACCAACGTAAAACCATGGGCAATCCTTACAAGGAATTTTGTAAATAAGTGAATTTATTTGTTACGGGACTATTCTTTATTAGCATATCTTTAATGGTATTGTTATAAGAATACCATTAAAGAATTGTCCCGTAACAAATAACAAATAACAACATCATTTACAAATTCCTTGTAAGGATTGCCCATCGTTTTACGTTGGTCAGTCTAGTAAAAATTTATGTGTTCGGATCAAGCAGCATATGTATTCAGTTAGAACAGCCCTGACTTCAATGCACTGTTTATCCATCTGAGTGAAAAATCTCGTTGTATTAATTGGGGTGATACCTCGGTAATTGCTAGATCTAATGATTATGTTTCAAGAATTTACTGGAATCGGCAATTATTCAATCACTAATAAAACAACCTAAATCTTTGTCTGGGAATGTACCATTTGGACCCATATATTTGTAAGATGTTTATGAAGGACCTCAAAATAAATGAACAACTAATAAATTAGTCCCACATGTATATAGTTTATTATTTCGCTCTCTCTCTCTCTCTCTCTCTCTGGTTCGATATTCTCTCTCCCACTTTCTCTTGCTCGATATATATATATATAATATTTATATTTTCTTTCGTCTTTTCATTAATAATAATTTTTGTTGGGAAAATTTGTGTAAAAATTCATGATATTAAATTGTATATGCTCCCGTGTTGTTTTCAAAATGTACTGTTTTCTTGAAGAATCACTTGTTTACTGCGGGTATCCTTCAAGGTGTGGCTAGCCTATGGCGACTCCTCCTCTCGGTAGAGTGAAAATCGCCTTATGGCTCCCTCCGTAAGACTACATATAGAACAACATTGTCAAGATTAACAATGACAACAACAGCAATATTTACAAAACAAAACCAATAAAATTCAAAGGAACTAAAACTGAAAACCGGAAAGTAATCAGGTCCGCTTCCTTGGTTATTTCCAAGCGGTAAAGAACTACTCTAGTTTTAGGAGTCGTGGAATATCCAGTCCCTGAAGAGAACATTCCAAAAGTCTGATGGGATCTGCCGTGAACAACTGAGGACGGTTGAATTCCTATGGACTATAAAAAAAGGGGATGGAACCGAAAGAGAGTGAAACAACTCAGAATGATAACCAATTTCCCTCCTTTTATTTCTTGGTTAAGGGGAAGTTTGATAGGAGCAGAGAATGAATATAAAGGGAGTGAATGTGGGTAGGGAATAAAAAGGATAAGAAGATAAAGCGAAAGCAGATAATATTCCGGAGACGGGACGCATCAAGATAAGTCGGAAATGAATATCTTTGAGAATGAAGAGCAAGGAAACTAGATAAATAGAGATAAATTGGAAGAAAGATAACAGGAAAAGAAAGGAAAGAGCCATGGAAAGATCAAACAGAAAAACAAGGGAATTTGGAATTGAGAAAATATGCTCTGGTTATTTTACATATAATGTCAAGGAGTAAAATTCTCAAGAGAACTACAATGGCCTTTCCTTAATCTCTCATTAGCAACATAATAAACAATCTATTACCGCATTAGCACCTTACCGAATTGTGTGTTAATAAAAAACAAGTGAAGAATTCGCCCAAGTCTCTTCGGCTCAATCGAGTTTTCTGTACAGTGTATAATGCTGTACGAAACTCTCAGCCGCAGCCCATGAAACTTTCGGCAACGGCCTGGTAGCGGCCAGTGTTTGGCACCTATTGTGGTGCCAGGCGCGCGATCATGGCTAACTTTAACCTTAAACAAAATAAAAACTACTGAGGCTAGACGGCTGCAAATTGGTAGGTTTGATGAGTGGACGGCGGATGATCAATATACCAATTTGTAGTCCTCCAGCCACAGTAGTTTTTAAGATCAGAGGGCGGACAGAAAAAGTGCGGACGGACAGACAAATACACATCTTAATATTTTCAAAGCTAAACACCAAACGTTAAGGAAACTTTCAGAATGAAAAAATGAACGTTATTACAAATCGGGTGAACAAGTTACATAAAAATAAAATCGATAGAAATATTCATAATACATCGGTCTTTATATGTATATTTGTAATTTTGGGGGTAACATATTCAGCTTGTACAGTTCTACGTTTCGGGTATTAAGGTATATAGACTACCTTTCTCCCTTTCAAAATTAGATATTTAATTGGTACTTTGCAATTACTAACAAGTTATTTAATAGTGATAATACTTGTGATTTATGACGATGAAAAATTAATAGAAGTCTATATCTTTAAAAATTTATTTGTCTAAAAACGAATTGCATTTACAGCATACCTTTTCAGCTATTTCGCCATTGAGCTGAATATTGAAATCTACGTGTCAAAAAATGCATTGCATGCAATTATATCAAGTTATGAATTATGAGACATCTAGAGAGACTTGAGGTAAGAAATGTATCCATCGAAAGACCGCCCTCTATGACCCATCAAATCCTTTATAAGTCCAAAAAATAATAAGTGTCAATGATAGCCAAAATCTCAAACCAGCTTATTTATCATAAAACAAAGATACCTAGAGAAATAAATAACCTCTTAATGCTCCTCGTAAGTTCCTGATTTATATCAGTTCCATGTGCTTAGTCAATATCATTCCAGAAAAGTCAACAGAATAAAGGGACAATTTACTCTTCGAAGCAGAGTTTAAAGTAAAAGGTGAAATACACAACCCAACCCTCTGAAATAATTGTTTAAGCAAGTAAGTGGGTTAGAATTTTTCATGATTTGTAAACAAGGTATTAATTTACTAACTTATGTCATAAAACACACAAAACTCAATTACAGAGTGTAAAACGCACAGAAAACTCCAACATTGATAGATATCAATAATTGGTGTAGCGACTTGAATGAAATCTTATCGATAATTCTGACGCTTTGTCTACCGTTTATAATTGCAATTTCCAAAGGCTAATTAAAATACAAGACCAAGACCCTATATTTACCAACTCTTTTGTTGACTTATAAGCGGTTTCTAATTTCCTGTGTTTACTAGAAAAGTTTGTTCGGTATTAATTAACTCTAAGAACGACATACAATGAAGGGTTTGATTATTACCTAGACTACAAGGCAAATAAAGAAAAATGACTGAAGCAAGAGCATTCTTTTGACATTAAAGATATTTCCCTTGTATTCTGCGAAGTGATAGGAAAGCAATTCAGTTGCTTTATCACGTAACTCTATGTAAGTAGGTCTTGTTACTTATAAGTGACTCCAGTTGTTCATGTTCTTACAATTAATAATAAAGATATGATGATTTTATATATATATATATATATATATATATATATATATATATATATATATATCTAAATATATATATATCTATATATATATATATATATATATATATATATATATATATATGTGTGTGTGTGTGTGTGTGTGTTGTATGCCCGATTAGGAGACAAATCTATAAACAAGCCGAACCTATGGGGAGTATAAATACCATATTATATCCATGAACACCTTATGAGCAAGAGAGTGTCTAAATAACACGTTGGATACATATTGAAAACAAATACTATATGCAACCTTCTTTCTGCTTCATATAAAGTAGTTTTTCCTAGAAAAACTAACATCAGCAAACGACGAAAATAACAATTACGTTCCGTAACCAAGAATATCTCACGCAGCAGCAACTCCTGATTGAGTGTGGAAAAGAGCGGGACCAAACTAATTAGTGACAGCGATTAAATGACAGATTAGCTCTGTTCACTCCAAGTATCACGGGAAATTTTCGACGAATTAGGAGAATGTGCTACAGGTAATCCCTTAATTAAGCGGCAAGTTTTAATAACGTTCATTAACTGGCGGGGGACGTGGTGGCCGATGAAACGACTCACGTGATCTATTTAACAAACAAGTAAAAAATGCGCCGAAGAAATCGAGTTTTCTGTACAGCGTATAATGCGTATGAGTTTTTCCAGACCCATGAAACTTCCAGCCACGGCCCGGTGTGGCTTATATCTTTGTCAGACGCACGTTCATATCTGACTTTAACTTTATATAAAATAAAAACTACTGAGGCTAGATAGCTGCAATTTTGTATGTTTGATGATTGGAGGGTGGATGATCAACATAAGAATATGCAGCACTCTAGCCTCAGCATTTTTTAAGATCTGAGGACGGAAAAAAAAAGTGCGGACGGACTGACAAAGCCATGTAATTGTTTTCTTATACGAAAAAAAATAAATAAAAAAGACAAAATCTATCTCTTCTAATAAAACTGTAAAAATACAACTGATATTTTGCAGACGAAACACGTTAAAAGAGGCAGATATGCTAATATACATACTAATAATTATACCACACAATAATTAGAAGCATATTAAGTAGCCTAATATATGAGAGTGATCAGGACAAACTTTAGCTAACTTGATCCTAACAATTTTCTTAAACAGTTTAAAGTGCTCAGAACTAAAAAAAAAAAAAAAAAAAAGAACAATTCGAGAATGATTACGAACAGAAGAGGGATGCAGTGTGGCCACCACGGATATGCTAGTCTATTTCACACATCTACCCCCGCATAGATGTCGAATGTGCTTTCCATAGTTATATATATATATATATATATATATATATATATATATATATATATATATATATATATATATATCTCAGCATTTAGTTACTTCGTTGAATTACTATTTTCAATTTTCACAACTGAGCAAAACCTCTCTCTCTCTCTCTCTCTCTCTCTATCTCTCTCTCTCTCTAATATCCTATCTAAAATAATTAATATTATATTATATCTATAAATATACTATCCTATATATATTTATTATATTATCTATATATCCATACTTATATATATATACATATATAATATTATATTATTATATATTTATATATTCATAACTTCAGGAAAGCCGAAGACACATGAAGAGTTAAAAGGGTTTATTCGCTAAGAAACGTTTCGCACAAGGAACTTTGTGCATCATCATCTTGTTAAAAATAAAAGTACATTTTAAATTAATAAAAGCAAAAATACAAATAAAAATTACAATCTAAAAGAAATTTTAAATTTAAAAATTAATAATTTAGAATTAGCATAATTCAAAGTTAAAAGTGAAATAAGAACATTAAAAAGTGAAATACGAACATTAAAAGTGAAATAAGAACATTAAAAGTGAAATAGAACATTAAAACACGACTACTAAAACACCAACCATTCGCTTAGAAAGGAGGAGAGAGAATGACTAGAAATGAAATTGAGGTCAGAAAGAAGACTATGCCAGGTATAGCGGAGACGATGAATTACCGCTGTTCAATGAGGGAACAAGTCTTTTGATAAATAATGACTCGAGTGTTGTTAAATACTCAGAGTCCTTATTGTAACCTAAAATGGAGAAGTGCTGTTTCTTGACTTCGATCTTACACTTTGATGGCATGATTTTTGATATTTGAATGCTCTGGTCTACTTAACTCTGGCCAAGTTCTAAAAACTACACCCCATGTGGCTGCAATATCGCATTTGCAACAGCCTCTGGTAGATCCAACGTAAATACCAGGACATCCTGGGCACGTAAATTTATACACAACATTAGACCTCATAAAAGGCTGCAGACGATCTTTAAAGCAGAACAGGGAGCCAATTTTACTCGGGTATTTGATATTAATTTTAGATTTAAGCATGGAATTCACCTTCAATGATTTGAGTAAGTTTCTTTGACAGTTTCAGGTTGGAAATATAAGGAATCGAGGCATACATGAGTTTCTTTGGAACGTCAACAATCGGTGGTACTGGTTTCAGATATTTAGTTAAAAATTTTGTTAATTATTTTCTGAACTAAGTCTTTGGGATATGAATTTTGTTGGAAAGACTTAGTTCAGAAAATAATTAACAAAATTTTAACTAAATATCTGAAACCAGTACCACCGATTGTTGACGTTCCAAAGAAACTCATGTATGCCTCGATTCCTTATATTTCCACCTGAAACTGTCAAAGAAACTTACTCAAATCATTTGAAGGTGAAATTCCATGCTTAAATCTAAAATTAATATCAAATAACCCGAGTAAAATTGGCTCCCTGTTCTGCTTTAAAGATCGTCTGCAGCCTTTTATGAGGTCTTATGTTGTGTATAAATTTACGTTGCCAGGATGTCCTGGTATTTACGTTGGATCTACCAAGAGGCTGTTGCAAATGCGATATTGCAGCCACATGGGGTGTAGTTTTAGAACTGGCCAGAGATTAAGTAGACCAGAGCATTCAAATATCAAAAATCATGCCATCAAATGTAAGATCGAAGTCAAGAAACAGCACTTCTCCATTTTAGGTTACAATAAGGACTCTGAGTATTTAACAACACTCGAGTCATTATTTATCAAAAGACTTGTTCCCTCATTGAACAGCGGTAATCATCGTCTCCGCTATACCTGGCATAGTCTTCTTTCTGACCTCAATTTCATTTCTAGTCATTCTCTCTCCTCCTTTCTAAGCGAATGGTTGGTGTTTTAGTAGTCGTGTTTTAATTTTAATGTTCTTATTTCACTTTTAATGTTCTTATTTCACTTTTAATGTTCGTATTTCACTTTTAATGTTCTTATTTCAATTTTAACTTTGAATTATGCTAATTCTTAAATTATAATTTTTAAATTTAAAATTTAGATTGTAATTTTTATTTGTATTTTGCTTTTATTAATTTAAAATGTACTTTTATTTTTAACAGACTGATGATGCACAAAGTTCCTTGTGCGAAACGTTTCTTAGCGAATAAACCCTTTTAACTCTTCATGTGTCTTCGGCTTTCTGAAGTTATGAATGTATATGGAAGTTCCTGCATATCCTATATATATATATATATACGTATATATATATAACACTGTATATGATTACTCCAAAATATAACGTAGAATACTGCATAAGAAATAAGCGGAAAACTGCCTCAAGAGAAAATGTTCCTAAGACGCCCCCTTTTCTTGTACGTATGGAGAACCCTCTTTGTTATGCAATGAATGACCAAAAAGCACCTTTTGTGAAGTGAAGTACGCTACGAAGAAGCCCAATTGCTACAAGGAACTAAAGCCTCCACGCAATGTGTTCTCATTAAAGTCGCTTAGAAAAGAAAAACCGTCTCTTTGAAAAACTTCAAAAGAGACTCCGAGAGAGAATAATTCCTCCCACGTATTTGAAACTAGCCCCTGGCCACCTCTTTCCCCATTTCAGAAAATGCATTGCAGTCTGTTTTATGTTATGGAATTATTTAATTTCAAAGGTTATATCTGCTCAGTGATCTGTTATTTTAATTAATGGCATTTTAAAATGATTTTTAATTAATGGGGATACCAGATTTGCTCTTTAAATACGTTCAAACTATTCTAAAATACAACCTTCTTCTTATCTAACTACCATTTTTGGTAGTTGGCAAATCCCGATAAAGGTCGAACTGGCAAGCAACCTACTTTTCATTGGGCTAAGGCGTTGTCCCAGTGAACTTAAAAATACGAATTTAAAATAATTCGTGAGCATCTACCATCCACAAAACACCAATGACCAAGCGCATCATGAAGGCGTAAAGAATCATACAGCATTAAAATTGCCGTCCCATATTTACGTGGATGTCATTAATTAGATTAATGAAATTTTGGGTACAACATCCTTTCGATCTCATCTATCCTAATACGGTCAATTTCCCGCCGCTATTATTATTATTATTATTATTATTATATTATTATTATTTATTTTATTTTATTTATTTATTTATTTTTTGCTCTATCACAGTCCTCCAATTCGACTGGGTGGTATTTAGAGTGTGGGTTCCGGGTTCTTGCATTCTGCCTCCTTAGGAGTCCATCACTTTTCTTACTATGTGTGCCTCGTAGGATCACACTCTTCTGCATGAGTTCCTGGAGCTACTTCAGCCTCTAGTTTTTCTAGATTCCATTTCAGGGATCTTGGGATCATGCCTAGTGCTCCTATGATTATGGGTACGATTTCCACTGGCATATCCCCTATCCTTCTTATTTCTATTATCAGATCTTGATAATTATTTCCATTTTTTCCCTCTCGTTTCTCTTCAAACTCTGGTGTCCCATGGAATTGCGACATCAATGAGTAATGCTTTCTTCTTGACTTTGTCAATCAACGTCACGTCTGGTCTGTTTGCACGTATCACCCTATCCGTTCTGATACATAGTCCCAGAGGATCTTTGCGTGATCGTTTTCTATCACTCCCTCAGGTTGGTGCTCGTACCACTGATTACTGCAAGGTAGCTGATGTTTCTTGCACAGGCTCCAGTGGAGGGCTTTTTGCCACTGAATCATGCCTCTTTTTGTACTGGTTCTGTGCAAGTGCCGGGCATTCGCTTGCTATGTGGTTTATGGTTTCATTTTTCGTATTGCACTTCCTGCATATGGGAGAGATGTTATTTCCGTCCTATCGTTCTTTGGAAACATATCTGGTTCTTAGGGCCTGATCTTGTGCCGCTGTTATCATTCCTTCAGTTTCCTTCTTTAGCTCTCCCCTCTGTAGCCATTACCATGTGTCATCGCTGGCTAGTTCGTTAGTCTGTCTCATGTATTGTCCGTGCATTGGTTTGTTGTGCCAGTCCTCTGTTCTGTCTGTCATTCTCCTGTCTCTGTATATTTCTGGGTCTTCGTCTACTTTTATTAGTCTTCTTCCATGCACTCTTTAGCCACTCATCTTATGGGGTTTTCAGATATTGCCCCAGTGCTCTGTTCTCGATGTTGACGCAGTCCTCTATACTTAGTAGTCCCTCTCCCTCCTTCCTTTCGTGTTATGTATAGTCTGTCCGTATTAGGCTTCTTGGGTTTCTTGTACGTGCTTTGTGTATTGTCATATGTTTCCTGGTTTTTTCTGATCTATGCTGCGGAGTTCTGCCTTCGTCCATTCGACTATTCCTGCGCTGTATCTGATTACTGGCACTGCCCATGTGTTTATGGCTTTTATCATTTTTCCGGCGTTGAGTTTTGACTTGAGTATCGCCTTGAGTCTCTGCATATATTCTTTCCTGATCGTGTCCTTCATCTCTTGGTGTTTTATATCTCCTCCTTCCATTATTCCCAGGTATTTGTATCCTGTCTCATCTATGTGTTTGATGTTGCTCCCATCTGGTAGCTTTATCCCTTCAGTTCTCGTTACTTTGCCTTTTTGTATGTTGACTAAGGCGCATTTTTCTATTCCAAACTCCATCCTGATGTCCCAGATACAATCCTTACATTCTGGATTAGGGTATCTATTTCCTTGATGCTCTTACCATACAGCTTGATGTCGTCCATGAACATCAGATGGTTGATTCTGTTGCCTCTTTTCTTGAGTTGGTACCCGGCATCCATCTCTGTAGTACTTTTGTCATGGGAATCATGGCTATACGAAGAGTATTATTATTATTATTATTATTATTATTACTTATTATTATTATTATTTATTTATTTATTAGATGAAGCCTAGTATTCACATGGAACAAATCATACAGGGGCCATTCACTTGAAATTCAAGCTTTCAAAGAATGTTGGTTTCAACCTCCCACCGCAGACCCCACACTGCAGCAGTAAAACTGATCATGATCCAGATCCAGTGATTTTTCATTGCCCTGGTGGGGGGAGACGCGAACCCACGACATCTGAGCACTATGCCACACGCTAGCCACCGATTTTCATCGCCCTGGGGAAGACGAACGGGCCCACGACATCTGATCATATGCACGACGCTAGCCACCATACCAGCGGACCGAGTCAAACTAATATTAACGAGAATAAGAACATGCACAAAGATGCTGGCTATACATGTGATAAAATCTTAGGTAAGTTTTACTGGATACTGTCATGCTAGAAAAAAAAAATCGAATAAGTACAATCGGTAGGTACCTACATAAAAAAATGACATTTACAATTAAATTTGTGATATAATGTAAGCTGGGATGCATTGCAAATTGCTTCACAAGTTCAATTAAGTCACGCAAATGCAATAAATCAAAATTAAACTATCGAGAAAAGAATACATAAATTTGAGAGTCCTTAACGTATTGGGTAATACATTTCTTTTATCTTAGTGACTTTCTGCTTATACTTGCATAAATACAAAAACATGATACGCTTTAAGATCTCAGTTGGACTGCATCAAAAGATAACATTACAAAAATTCAAGAATGATAAAAAAAAAAGCTACCCTTCCCTTTAACGTGGATAGACAAAGCAGTCAGTTCTTGCCCCGGGGATCGAGTGCAATGCTGCATAATATTCTTCTTGCTGGTTATTTTTCTATACGATTAAAATTCGCATTATCTAAAACTTCTCTCGTTTTTGTTGTCCAGTTAAACTAAGTCTCTTGGATGTACGTCGATTGCATGCCAAGGCAAAATATGCAAATGAATGCTTGACCTCGCCTCGATAGCGCAATAACACTGCTAAACGAAATATGTAATTATCACTATCGGCTATATAAAAACAGGCTGAAAATTGAAAAACCTTAAAATGAAGCAAACTCGTTCTGCAAAATTCTGAAATTGGACAGGTAATCACGCTTTGAGCTTCTTACTCAAGACTACACAAACCTACCTCCTACAGCGATTCTACGTATAAACAGAACCTCATTTCTCTTCGAACTATTTCGATTTCTTCCTTCCTACAGCTGTCAAATGGAAACAACAGATTCCAGACACAAAAGATTTGAAATCAAAGATACTTTTCTGACCTACTTAGCGAATCAAAGTATTTCAAATCCTCACCAGAAAGGAGATCAGTGAAATATGTTTAAAAATAAGAGGGGAAAATGGTTTAACCAGAACGCATTGCTTACCCTGGAGCATAAACTAGGAGAAGCTCCTGGCCGTTGACTGATCAAAACGCAGTTCCATCTGTGGTGCGAAGCTGAATGCCTCAAGGAAAGGACATAGTAAGAGATGGTGAAGGTAGGATACGAAGGGGGGAATATGATAGATAAATATGATCAGGACATTTCGAGCTGTGAAAGACGGAGAGCAACTGCCACGGACAAAAAAAAAAAAAAAAAAAAAAAAAAAAAAAAAAAAATGCACGAAAAAAAATTCAATCATGACACACCATAAATTTTTAGTAATGATCGTACAGACGGAACGAATTTATCTATATACATCGATAAACTGAAAGGTTTTCCACAAACTTACGGGGACAAGTTTCGAGATCGAGGTAACTTCAAAAACAAGTGGACTCGGCTCCATGGAAACTTTGGGTTTCAAGACGAGAACCTAGTGGGTTTGGGGAGTGAGGGGGGCGGGGTGAGGGGCGCTTTCTTCAGCGCCTTGGTTTCCACCGTTACTCATACATTTCCTTTATTTTTCCCCGATTATTATAAAAAGTTACACCTTTTGGAATACGTGGCTATCATAGCAAGATTCCATTAAGGCGATTCCGCTCTGGAAACCTACAGTACTTTAGCGATACAGATAATATTTTTTCTTATTGATTGAACGAAACAAGTCTGCAGGCCAATGAAACGAACGACTGCTTATGAACTCTCAAAAGAATTGACTGCTTATTTTTGCGTAGTTTGTTTGTATGGTGTTTTTCACGTTGCATGGAACCAGTGGTGATTCAGCAACGGGACCAACGGCTTTACGTGACTTCCGAACCACGTCGAGAGTGAACTTCTATCACCAGAAATACACATCTCTAACCCCTCAGTAGAATGCCTGAGAATCGAACTCGCGGCCATCAAAGTGGCAGGTCAAGACCATACGATCACGCCTCTGCGTAGGTGTCTGGAAAACATAAGTGAAAATTAAAATATCTGTCAATGAAGGAGGGCTAAGTATGCTCATGGATCATGACAGCACCTAAAACCTGAGCCTTGATATAGTGAAATGATGAAGAATTCGAAAACGCTACGCCTCAGAGAGATATTTATATATATATATATATATAATAATAATAATAATAATAATAATAATAATAATAATAATAATAATAATATAAATAAGAAACAAAAGGCCTGAAGTGATGAGAACGATGTCATATCAAGATAACACTTCCAGAAGTTTAATCTTTTCAAGTAATCTTAGGTAGGGTAAACAACTGCGAGAACGGAATCTTGGCTACTATAAAGGTTTTACTTGTCAATATTAAACATATCATACTAAAATCACTTGAAAAATCAAAGAAGAAAACGAGTTACAACTGTAAGGACAGTCCATAAAACTTTTGAAGAGGAGAGAAGAGAGAGAGAGAGAGAGAGAGAGAGAGAGAGAGAGAAGAGGAGAGAGAGAGAACAATCACTGCTACAATAAAGACAGTAACTATCGCTATCACTAGTGTTACCACTAAAAATAAAAATAACAAAATAACAGCATTTAAAAGAAAAAACTCTCGCTTTTAAAATGCAGAAAACGTTGACAATAAAACAGCAAAGGTGTCAGAAAGAAAATCTTTGCGGTTGGAGCTCCCCAGTAAAAAAAAAAAAAAAAAAAAAAAAAAAAAATATACAACAAGGCACAAATACCACCCGAAACTGGAAAAAGTCGGGAGAGACTCGTTAAATTAAAAAAAGAAAAAAAAACTCCGCTGCCAGAGTGAACTGAAAAAACAAAATAAGACGGACTACTAGACCTCTAAAATGGTGCAGTAATCTTGTGACAGAGTGATATTTTACACTCCGCTTTGTCAAGGATAATTACAGATTTCTGACAATAAAGTGAGTAATTGACATCGAAGAATTGCAGAGAATCGCATTACAACATAATGGTGAAATCACATTTGAAGACAGTATTTCATGAGGAACCTAATATTTATCGTCTTTCCAAAACTGAAATGTGTGTATATATATATATATATATATAATATATATATATATATATATATATATATATATATATGTGTGTGTGTGTGTGTGTGTGTGTGTGTGTGTGTATTAAATATCATATATAGTATATATTATAATATTATATATATTAGTAGAATATAAGGATGATAAATTATAAGTCTATATTCCCAATAATAGTTATATCTTATATATAATATATATATATATAAATTATAATAATAATATATATTATATTATATAATATATTATATATTATATATACGGTGTATCAATAATCATATATAATATATTTATAGATAAGTAATATAATCTATATATATACTGTTATAAATCTATATATATAGATATATACTAATATAATAGATAATTATATTATATTATTACTAACATGTAATGTTTGGTGGTGTTTTTTAGTTTGGTTTGTGGCGTGCCAACGCATTTATTACTGTAAACACTTTCGTAATGTTTCGGATGTGAGGTATGAAATTCGTTCACAATAAGTTAAGAAATTAATATTCTTAACTTTATCATAACAGAATAACTAAAAATTATAATGAAAAAGACCCATTACCATTTTTTGAACGTTAAAATGGAAGAAATGTGAGGATTTCAGCTTGTTTTTAATATATAAATTTGGTTTTTGTGCTGTTGAGTGCTATCACCCAGGAGAGAGAGAGAGAGAGAGAGAGAGAGAGAGAGAGAAAATGACGCCTAGAAAATAAAAGAAAAATGTATACAGGCATCAGAACTCAAAATGCCAGCAAATTCTGCTGCCATGAAATCCCATTGTGATAAGGCCAAATACTATAATAGATTCACATCACCCGTGCATGTGATGTCTACGCCCATCCCTTACGACGCTCCTGATTGGCTGTTGATCAGCCAATCACAGGGCTGGAAACTCTCAGTCTCTCTCAAGAGTCCCTCATGAGAGTTGGAATATACATCCTGCCTATGTGAAAATCTCGAGTGAGACTGAGAGTTTCCAACCCTGTGATTGGCTTATGTGAATCTGCTATTGTACTCTGCTGCTTCCCTGTACGTTCTTCCTTCTGCCCTAATCAATTCCAATCCACTTCTTTCATGTCTACGTTTTCACATATGTTGAAAAAACGAGCACATCCCATTTTTTTTAATTTTTTTCCTCAGTGATCACAATCAAGAGGAAAATATGGCTCCAATGTTGTAAGGGACAGCTCCCAATAAAGAAGGAACATTTACTATCTCCATGGAACGTCCCCTCTAGGATTCATCAAAGTGTGATGGGTACAGAGAGAGAGAGAGAGAGAGAGAGAGAGAGAGAGAGAGAGAGGAGAGAGAGAGAGAGTCTAGGGGCGAATGAATAAGTAAGTAAGCAGCCAAAAGTAATGGGGATCTGATGAGTTGTTACTCCTGTATAGGGTATATGATGGTTCCCTGACGGGTTTGTTTGGCATCGCCCAATAAAAGCACCGCGATTTCAGGGTTTTCATATTCAGACGAGTTCATAATAAAGGGGGAAACGAAAGAAGAAAGAGATAATAGAAAACGGAAAATGGTACGAATTATATTTCTGAATGGAGACGTCAAAGTGGAACACAAGTGAAATATACTTACTGGTGCTTCGTTATGCCATTCCTATTTTTGAACTTATTTTTTTTTCCTTCCTACTTTTCGTTTTAGGACATAATAGCTATTGCACAAGTTGCTTTTAAAAATAAATCACTTAAATCCTAAAATTCTAGTAGACCAAAGATCACCGAATATGACCAATATCGCCACTGCGCAAGACTGGCAATCCAGAATGTTTCATGAGAACAAACAAAGTAAAGGGGAGGTAATAGATACGCTAAGCCCAGTAACGGAAAAGCAACGTTTATAGCCACTACACAGCCACAGGCACACACACACATCGCACAGATATGTAGATAAACATCCCACCCCAAAGTGACCTGAAACAAGGATACATCCGTTATATCCCTCCCCCTTGACTATATGAAAAAATCTTGGTAATAATGGTAATACTAATAATTGCCTAATGTACCCCACTTAACGCTCTTCTGATAAATATCAACCGAGACTATAATAAGCAAAAAAAAAAAAAAGCATTCTATGCGATATCTAATACTTTTCAATCAAAGTTGCTTGCGTTCAATAGACAAATTTAATTAATTTTGGCCACTGCAACTTGAATTACATGTCACCTATTTCCTCCGTGGAAATCAATGAAAAAGAGTATTTAGTGAAACAATCATTGAAGTGAATCGTTAAATAAAAAAGCAGCTGGAACTTTACTTCTTTACAGAAGGTCATAAATTTAGTATAACTTATCCAGAAACTGAAATGTCATAAGGAGTTTCGAAATATCCGTTTAGTTAAAATAAAAAAAAAATGTCAAAAAGAAAACCAAGATATGACCTTCTATAGTTTTTGGAAAAAAAAATGTAAAAATAAACATTTTTACCATACATTTGTTTAAAATGTAGAGAAGGACGCTTTCTTTATTCCAGTTATTTATTTACTTATTATTATTTATTTTTTTTGCAGCGATAAATAATCGTTTATCTAAACTAAATTAAACGCCTAACCACCTTTCCCAAACGAACGCCTGTCGACTTTTTTTTACGGTCTCATGGATGCGGTCTCCTTGACAGAAATAAAATGGTAGCGAGATCAACAGACCTGGACAAAAAATGACAAAATAAAAGGAAGCACAAAGAATGGGTGGTTGCTGGATGCCGAGAGAGAGAGAGAGAGAGAGAGAGAGAAGAGAGAGAGAGAGAGAGAGAGAGAGAAAAAAAAAATTTTCTTCACTTGTACTACTGTCAGTATAATTCGGTAACCGAATGACACTGGCCCCTCCCCCCGTCAATAGGAGGAATATAAAAAAAAAATAATCTTGTACAAAAGATATTAGTGCAACTTAAAAGTGAACGAATAGTAAAAAAAAATGATAATAATAAATGTGATGAATAAAAATCAATAAAATTTTACTAAAAAATAAATTACAACGAAACAAACTCATACAACTACAAACGACCACTTAGTATTTAGGAAATGACATTCTTTGATTAGGAAAATAAATAAAAGTATTAACATTCTACAAAATTCCGTTCATTTTAAAATAAAAACATGTAATTTCACATTGAAGCCAACTATAAACAGCAAGGGAAGGAGAAAGTACACACACACACAACACACACACACACACACACACACACACGCATAAGTGTGTGTGCGTGTGTGTGTGTGTTTGTGTGTGTGCGTACTCCGCGTTCTATTAATAATGGTGGTGCGTATGCTTATGAGCAGAATATCATTACATACCAATTTTCAACGGAGCCATGTTCAAACTTCCTTAAAGTCTTCTCCCAGCGTAAAAGTGTATATATTCTACGAGGGAATACAATTATTCGCTCAACTGCTTTTATAAATTAGCCTTCCCTATAAAAAAAAGGGATAAGGAGAAAAATAATTTATGACAAATTGACTCATTTTCTCTCGAGAACTTTAGATTGTTTCTCTCTTTTTATAGCTCAAAAGTTTCCTTTAAAAATGAAAGAGACAGCAGAAGAAATACTTCCAACTTTGTTAAATTTTTAGTATTCTTTAATGTTTCATCGTGAAGGAATTCTCGTCGTCAGGAAGCTGTTGCAATTTGCGAATTATTCTTTAACCAGATTACAAGGAAAACGAGCTTCAATAGTGTATGCGTTGAAGTCACTCTTAAAAATGGACAGGTACAAGGGCAGCGTGAAGGTTGGTAGGATGACCTACTACGCCCTCGACAGCGTTTAATCTTCTACCGCCAAGTCAACAGGATTTGGTATTTTCGCTTACTTGGGGAGTAGGACTAAAACTATTTTGTTGGTGTTGTTGTTATGGGGGTAGCAAAGCCTTATGAAGAGCCTAAAAAGGTTTGAAAAAGGTGTTTCACGTTGAGTTAAAGATACAGGAATTTTAGGTTAAGATATGTATATTTATTTATTTGAATGGAATGTAAAAAATAAAATAATGTGCATGAAGCAGTACAGAACTGTTATTTCGAATATAATATAAGCGAATTTATTTTAATTTCGCTGGTGAAACAACGCTCTATTTGACTATAGATTTTAGCAGGTTTAAATTATTCGGTGCACTGAATTTAGGCTATGTTTCTGTTCGATAATTTGTGTTTACACTTCTAACTGAGAGCATTATGACGTGTTTAGTTGTGTCCTATTCATTTGATCTTTCTTGTTAGTAAGAGTATGAGTAGTACCAAGTATGAGTATTAATTACGAAGAAATCTTCACTGCCCTTTCACTGCATTTAACCTAACCCACCTAAAATCCTACCATTACAAAAATATTAACAATCAAAAGTGTAATTATCACCCACCGTCACTAGGCCGAAAATCAAACAAACGAATAAAGAGAGACTAGGTGAAGCTGACAACGAACCGGTTAATTGGCAACTAAACCTCGAATGAATTAACAACGTATACCACACGACCCAATCCGTTAGAAGGTATCCACCCCTAATTCCAAATTCACTGGAATCTTCTGTGACCCGGATTCCAACCGCTAATCACAGGGAACCGTAATCAAGGCTCACATAGAATCCGTTGACATCGATTCAGCTGCAAACAGATAAAGACCCTAACTGTTTTTTTTAGCTCATGTTATCTACAGTTACAATGGAAATAAGAACAAGGGAATCGTGGAAAAAAATGCTAGGCAAATTACCATAAAATCTTATTTATGGAACAACCCCTTTTTCAAGAGATATGTTTTATGAACTTAAACACACACACACACTTTATACACACACACACACACACACACACACACACACACACACATATATATATATATATATATATATATATATATAAATATATGTGTGTGTATATATATATTAATATATACATATATATATATATATATATATATATATATATATATATTATTACATGATGCATGATTTTACTGAGCACATTTTGATCTTTGAAACAAAGCAGTTTAATAGTAATAATTCGTGGAAGTAATGAAATCGAAATTGCTATCTGTTTTTGTGTTTCCGTAAGGAATATATGAACACGCTACATAAAATCCTCTTTGTACTGACACCAGTTATGCAACCAACTTCCATTTATATCTAATGATTGAAAGATATCACAAGAGACGAGAACTGACAATCATTTAGACAGTGACAGGTACGTAATGGGAAAACTCATGACGCAATCGTTGATGGCATGGTCGCTGTAAACAAAATAATGTGGTTTTAATGGACATTTTTATATATTCAGACAACAAGTACTTAGAGATAGCTTCTATAAACTAAAGTACTTTTTGTTCTTAATAGCGTTGCATTGAAGAGTTGAGAATTTTAAAGTATGTTATATATTAATGATAAAAACCAACGCTAGTTTTAGAGAACCTGTTTTGTTTGTTCGTATGGTGTTTTTACGTTGCATGGAACTAGTGGTTGTTCAGCAACGGGACCAACGGCTTTACGTGACTTCCGAACCCCGTCGAGAGTGAACTTTTATCACCAGAAATACACATATCTAACCACTCAGTGGAATGCCCAAGAATCGAACTCGCGGCCACTGAGGTGGCAGGCCAAGACCATACCGATCACGCCACTGAGCCACTTTAAAAAAAAACCTGTTAGAAGAAGACAATTGAGAGGGAGGACGAATTACATGGAAAGATAAAGTGAAGGAAGATATGCAGGGAAGAGGTTGGTGGAGGATGATGCTTTTGATAGAAGGCAGTGGAGGGAGGAGAAGGCGCATCAGGCAACCGACCCCTTAATGTAGGGATAACGGTGGGAAAGAAGGAGCGATGGCATAAGGCCAGTCTCTGCATGTATGCAGACTAAATTTTGAACCTACATGTTAATCCCAGTGTGATATCTTCAACTGAATGCTCAGACCACAGTCTATAACTGCCATATAATATTTTAATCGTACCAAGTAGCTTGTAAACTTATAACATTCTAAGAAACTTATAGCTTACTACATACATGACCTTTCGTCACGTGGAAAAGTGATTCTTCTTAATAAAACTCAGTCCCATTCAGAGCTTCAGCGATTTCTGCCACAAAGTCAACTTCCATTATATTGATGTTATGAAGTCAGGTAACTCGCCATCAATCATTAATCCACTGTACTGAATACTCACTCGCTAGATATGAAATCGATTGTTCAGGAATCATTTCGATAAAATGCTGCGAGATATGTATTGCGACCAGCATTGAAATGATGAACTTTTAACAATACTCGGATGGCTTGCAACCCGAGATTTCAAAGCTTTATATCGGAGGGGCAACAATACTGGTTGAAATCCCTTAGATAATCACTTCTAGGAAACAGGGAGGAACATAGGAAGAGGAAAAATTAATCTATGAATACATATTGCATACATTATACCAGGCTTACTATACATAACTAAGGAATAATGAAGACTGCAGCTTGTGGTTAACGTCCACGTACGACCTATTCTCTCTCTGTCTCCAAATGATGACCTTGAAAGGAAATGTTCAAACAATGGTATAAGCGACCCCCCAAGAAATTTAGTTACGAATGGCGACAAAAAAAAAAAAAAAACACTGACACACACAAACACACACGCACGCACAAAGTGTGTATGTGTAAATTTATTTTGTATTGTGGTCAATAAAAAATATCTATCTATCTATCTACGTGTGTTGTTTTGATGATATTTTTTCAAATTTACATAACTCCAAGATTTACGTAACCTGAAGTAAAGCGAACATTGGGGGGTACACTTAAGCTGTCTTTCTAAAACAAAGTACAACAACAACAAGCAACAACAACAGCAACAACAACAAAACAACAACAACAATAATAATAATAATAATAATAATAATAATAATAATAATAATAATAATAATAATAATAATAATAATAAATTGCATAAAGACAAGAGAATGGGAAATATAGCCAGATAATATTAAATTATTTATTATTATTATTATTATTATTATTATTAAACAGAATAATGGTAATCATCATCAGTATTACCATCTTGATAATATAAAATAATAATAATAACTCGTACAGTCATCTTGTGACAGTGGAAGACCTTGGAGTAAAAATTGGGCCATACATCTCGGCTGACGTAAGTTTTACGACGATAATGTTGACAGATGATCCTGTGTCGCTGGACACTAACTCAGACAAAATAGGGTTCTATTTTACCTTTTTTCAATGTTGCCCGTTTCAGTAACAACACGTTGGTATCATACTTGAGCTTCCTGGCAAGGTCTTCAGAGAAAATTATGCAGGCAAAGCTTGAGAGAGAGAGAGAGAGAGAGAGAGAGAGAGAGAGAGAGGAGAGAGAGAGACTCAGTATGCAGACCCGAAATTGAAGTAATATACAGATTATTTGTGATTTCAAGTTCGGATGACAATCAACTTTGAGAGAGAGAGAGAGAAGAGAAGAAAAAAGAAAACCTCAGTATGGAACCAGGACCCAAAAATTGAAGTAATGAACATAGTTATTTGAGTTATTTGTGATGGAAGTTCGGCTGACAATCAACTTTACTCTTATAGACTGGTAAAATATTTCTATCATTTATCCCTCTACTGGATAATACAGATGGACACTGTAGGCGTGTTCTCAACATTACTGTACTGGGAGCAACACTTTCTTCATAAGCAATATCAGCAAATGATGCTGCATACACGAAATCAACTATGAACTTAAATTCCACGTTTCACAATTCTATGTTGCCAACTTTAAAAGCAGTTAAATATGTACATTATCTCAGAATAACTGACTTCCCAGATTTAGTCTCCATATTGCACAAGCAGATTAAAAAAACATGACACTTGTTGATAGGTGTCACCTGAAGATATAAAAGGTAAGATAAAATTTGCATCCAAGCCATAGAATAAGTAACATCATTACTACGCTTGCTCACATGCACTAGGTCTAATTTCCAGACAGATTCCTGGAAAATCTGCTGGATGTCAAGGAGGCTGAGAGCCCAACTAATTTCTAAAGTGAATCATCTCGTTAAATTCTTGCTTTGGCCTTTCCAAAAGCATTGTATGTCCACAGGTATCTTTCCCTAAACTCAAAGTATTGACAGCGGACCACAAGGCAAAAGTAAAATCAATCACAGTCAAAAAAATATTCGCAAGAAGTCAAATGGCTCTATGAATAAATCAATGAAGATTACGGGAGGAAAATTTATGATACAAGATCATAATTGAACAGGTAAAACAGGGACAAAACAATGACTGCAAGGCAGCCTGTAATGGTATTAAGCTAAGTATATCTTAGTTTCACCAGACTACTGAGCTGATTAACAGCTCTCCTAGGGATGGCCCTAAGGATGAGATATCTTTACGTGGCTAGGAACCAATTGGTTACCTAGCAACGGGACCTTACAGCTTATTGTGGGATCCGAACCACATTATATCGAGAAATTAATTTCTAATCACCAGAAATAAATTATTCTGGTTGCCTCGTTGGCAGAGCGGGGAATTGAACTCAAGAATACCGAATCGGTAGGCGAGCACGTAACCCATTCGTCCAACGAGGAACTTGTGATGATAGTAATAACAGTACAGGAGATTGTAGAAACAAGCCTGTGACTGTATTAATAACAGTACAGAGAATAGTAGAAACTACTTGTAATGGTACTGGTAACAGTAAAGGGGATAGTAGAAGAGTCTAAGAGAGGCTAGGCAAATATTCCATTAGGGTGACGCAACAAATATCCGGTGAAAAGTCAAAGACAGACGTGGTACATTAAACAGAGTTGTCTGTGCAGGTCCTTATAGCTTCAATGCTCGGAATGAAAAGTGGGAAAAACGCTATTATTGTCCCAAAAGCACATGAGAAAAAAAACACGCAAACACACACAAACAAACAATAAAGACTGATGTTGTCAAGACTACTAGATGTCTCAAAATACAAGTGGAAAGATTGATAAATAGACAAGTAAAAATTGCGCTAAAGATTCTACGGCGCATTCGAGTTTTCTGAACAGCGTGCCAGACACCCGATCCATGGCTATACTTAACCTTAGAGGAAAAGCGTGGGAAAGCGCACCTACAGTCTAGCGAAAGATAATAACTATAATTTACAAAACTTCCAAAGAATGACGCTGGGTAAGAATTCTCCTGTAATGAGACTGGAATCAGAGAAAAAAATAACGAACGGAACCAGAGATTGGTTGCCAGCCAAAAAAAGGTGAGAAAACGAGACATTTAACTGTTATTTATTTCAGGGGAAACAAGCGGTAGCAATTATCTGAATAATCTCGTAGCTATCAAATGTATAATAATGGCGTGTGAAATAAAGTGCTGATGTAATATAATCTGATTACGTTTGCAAAAGGGAAAACCATATCCCTTTCCCGGCTTTTATCGCTGCTTTAAATCCATAATAACTATTTTCAAAAAGCAATTAGAATCATATTGTCACATGATTCGCTCAAGTGAATTATACGTGGAGTTTATTTCCCATTCTCATGAGAGGGAGAGGCAGTGATGGTCATTGGTCCATAAAAAGCAACTTGTAAATTTGAAACATATTCCCAAAATTCTTAGACGATCTAAAAAGAAGAAGAAGAGGAGGAGGAGGAAGAGGAGGAGGAGGAGGAGATAGAAATGAATTTACTTCTGAATTTGTTAGTTTAGAGAACCCGTCCAATGCAGTAATGGAGGGGCCGTTTCATTATAACATCAATCAAAAGGACACATCAACATGTAAATTGAAGAATGAGGTGCTCCTACTTTATTGGTCATCGAGGAGCAGTAAGGGACGAGGAAAATCCTCAAAGAGAGAGAGAGAGTAATAGGGTTCACATTTCACGGTTAAATAACTAAGAATATTTACCGTATAAATTACGAAATAATTTACGAAATATAATGTGAGACCTTCAATACTTATTTGGATTACAGATGCAAGACAGCAGCAGACAGCTATAATAAGGAAATCACTGTTCATTCCAGTTAAATTTTTTTTACCAGAAACATTACTAAGGAAGGTGTACGCAGCACTGTGCAATGCTGACAACATAGCACCTGCTGATCAATTGAGAAACTTTCATTACACTTACTTAACTTACCTAACACAATTTCTACATTGTATTAGGAACTAGGATGAGGTAGTGAGTCACCATTTTAAACCTGACTTAAATATTCAAACCAAGCCATAGTAAAGTTAGACTTCTCTAGTTCCCTGATCCCCCTCTCCACATAAAATAAATAAATAAATAAATAAATGAACAACAAAACCCTGATCCCCTCTAATAATAATAATAATTAACTAATAAATAATAAATAATCAACTTAATAATAATAATAATAAAGAATAACAATAAAACCTAAATAAAAAGAAATAAAAAAATTCAAGGGAGTGGAATTTTATTGCACCCAGGTGTTTGACTGTGCTTTGTGGAATTTGGAGAATTAGCCCCCCAGATAAAGGACAAACCAATAGTGGGGAATATTAGCATCAGAACTATGAGAGCTGAAAGAACCAACTAACATGAAAGATGTTGATGGCTGTGTCATCCCTAGAATAATGCTGTGATGGTCGCAGTTTGTGTTTTTCTTAATTTTCTTATTTCGTTCTCAAAGGTCAAAAACGTTCAAAAGTAGAGAGAGAGAGAGAGAGAGAGAGAGAGAGAGAGAGAGAGAGAGAGAGAGTAATGTACGTAGGAAAAATTGAGTCCTGTTTCAACCTCCATCTTGTGACAATTCTTTTCGGGAGAAAAAACCACTCAAGAATTTCGTGGGAGCGCATTTTAGAGGAAGCATTCTCACGTTTCTTTCACAATGGTAGAAAAACATTTTACCGCCTTTTACGTTGTACAAACCAATTCTTGTTTTCTTTATGTGAGGGCTAAAAATTTTATACAAACACACACACACACACAGACACACACACACACACACCCACACACACATATATATATATATATAATATATATATATACTATATATATATATATATATATATATATATTCAACAAACTATGGAAACATAATAGATAAATGCCTCATTAATCTTTATATCACAGAAATCCCATGGGCCACAATATTCTATACAAATACATGAACGCAAGCGTCCAATCAATTCGACAACGGTAAGTGTTGGAGAAACGCATTCGTTAATAGGTTTTTGTGGTTTAATAATAGAAAGGCATGCACAGTGTGAATAATAATTAGTAAACAGATTATGCACTTCAGCCTAAGTAAATACTACAAGGAACGCATTTGAAACGAAAAGTAGGGCTGCACATCAACCTGGGTTATTTAATTCATGTTATTAAAATCAGCTTTACATTTCTAACGAGACGATATGGTAGGTGCAGAGCCGTATAGGTGTTGAGAGAGAGAGAGAGAGAGAGAGAGAGAGAGAGAGGGTGGGGGGGAGGATGGCTTTGCGGGTTGCTGTAAAAATTCCAATTAAAACAAATAATGTTTCCTCCGAAATAATATATTTTTTATTCATGGGTTAAAGGGGAGAGAGAGAGAGAGAGAGAAGTGGGGGGGGTTTGAGGATTTGCTGTAAAATTCCAACTGAAAAATAATGTTTCATCAGGAATAAACATTATTTTTAAATTAATTCTGTTAAGGAGAGAGAGAGAAGAGAGAGAGAGAGAGAGGTAGAGAGAGAGAGAGAGAGACCAGAAGGTCACCAGCAAAAACAGAGCTATGCGGTGACAATGATTTGTAAGTTTAGGTACTGCTTATGTGGCTGGGGGAGAGTGGGGATGGAGGGTGTGGGTGGGCTGTCTGAAAGAGAGGGGGAGAGGGGGTGTTAGCGGAGGAAGTTGCGTAACTAACTAAATTCTTTGTTCCCTTTAAATTAATAAACGTTCTGGACAGCGAGGTCACCTTCCGGTCCGTCCTACACGTGCGGGTCTGATGAACCCGAGCGCCAGATTCATGGCAATTCTTCCAAAAGTTCACGATTTAATTTCGCGTAATCCTTGCAAAATCCTCGTTACAATCTCTCCCATCCGGCGACATTCATCACAGAGAATGAAAATAAATGTTCATGCATAGGCCAGTCGGGATATTTTTACTCTCCCACGGTACAGGAGATAAGGGAAAAAGGTCTTTTCCCACCAGTGTATGTTTAACATTTCAGAAACGCTTAGAGATGGGCTAATGGTATATGAGATGTAAACTAGTCCCTACATTTACTGGTATTTTTTTGGCTAGTGCTGCGACAAAACTCTTCCTTAAATTACTACAGTCAAGTAACATTACGTTTTAATAATAATAATAATAATAATAATAATAATAATAATAATAATAATAATAGTGGTGCCGTGGCAGAGTGGGTTTAAGTCGTTAATGGACTGGTTAAGCAACATTGGGGCTGGTCAGTCGTTGGATGGGTGACGCTCTCCTCGGCGTTGATTCCTTGGGAAAGGATCTTTACCATAATTTCCTCAGTCTACTCAGCTGTAAATGAGTACCTATCCCTGATGGGGTAGGGTCCAGCTATGGGTTAAATAGCAAAACTCAGCAATGATGTTAACAATGAAGGAATAAACGACAACGACGTAAATGGAACCTCTGGCAACAGAGGAGCTTCGTCCGGCAGCCAGGTATTCAACCCAATTGAAGGGGAAGATGGTCAGGTACTTGGAGGTCGTCATCCAGCAACTAACCACCACAACGACAGTAACCAACAGCCTGCGGTTGGAGCTACAGAAGCAAACCAAAGGAAGACAAAGAAAAGGACAAGAGAAAGAAAATCAAGGGAAATATGGAGATGCTACATCAGAAGCAACCCGACAGAGAGAGGATATAGAAGAAGGTTGGTCAACATCTGGAATGAGAGGAATAACCAACACCCCCCAAACAGAGCAGAGGCTGGCAGACCAAGTAAGGAACATAAAGAAAAAGAACTGGCTCCCCCCAACAGAAAGAGAAGAACTGGAAAGGGAAATATCACACGACAACGAATTACATGAAGACGAACTGAGAGACGATGCCACAGATGACAACAGGAATGATGAGGTATCAAACCATGACACACGAAGAAACACCGACGAAGTAACAGAGAGGACAGAATGGGTAGAAAAGAATAGACAATGGATAGAGCCAGATACAGAGAGAACAAATATCCCCTCCATGAAAGCCTACAACACCAAGAAATTAAGGGAGAAAACAAGTGAGGTCAATGAAATAATGAGCATAATACACACCACCAGTATCACAGAAACAAATAACTTGGCATATGCAGGAGCAAGATTAGTAGCACAACTGATGGGAATTCGAACACCAACACCACCAGCACAACCAACCCAAACAGAAACGTAACAGCAACCTCCTTGGAAAAGGTGCCTGGAAAAGCAAATCATGGTGATGAGATCTGACTTGAGTAAACTGAAAGAGATGGCAGTAAAAAAAGCTAAAAAGCAAGAAAACAAGGGAGGGACTCAACGAGAAATACAAAATACAAGAGAGGGGACTAAACAACACAATAGAAGATGTAAACACAGGCTTAAGGCCAAAGCACATAAGATCCAACGCTACACGAACAGGAATAAGGGATACCAACAGAACAAACTATTCGGAATGAGCCAGAAAAGACTATACAGCCAACTAAGAGGGGAAGACAACCACCAAGAAATTCCTGAAGCCGAACCAAGTGAGACTCTGGGAAAACATCTGGAGCAATCCAGTATCACACAACAAACATGCAAGTGATGCAACATGGCTCCAGGAAGTCAAAGGAAGAAGAAACAGGGAGAATAAAACAAATATTCACAGAGATCATGACAGACACAGTCAGACACCAACTAAAGAAAATGCCAAACTGGAGAGCCCGGGTCCCGATGAAGTCCATGGATACTGGCTCAAAAACTTCAAGGCCCTACAACCACTAATAGCGAACAACTCCACATTGTATCTCAAATCACCATGCACCAAATGGATGACCACAGGAAGAACATCCTAGTACAAAACGACAAGAGTCAGGGACTATAGCAGCAGAAACAACTCAGCATTGTATCTCAATCACCATGACCCAAATGGATGACGCACAGGAAGAACATCCTTAGTACAAAAAGACAAGAGTAAGGGAAATATAGCCAGTAACTACAGGCCTATCACCTGCCTAACAATAATGTGGAAGTTACTAACAGGTATCATCAGTGAAAGGCTATACAAACTACCTAGAGGAGACAAACACCATCCCCCACCAACAGGAAAAGGAAGTGTAGGGGCACAAAAGACCAGCTCCTGATAGACAAAATGGTAATGAAGAACAGTAGGAGAAGGAAAACCAACCTAAGCATGGCATGGATAGACTATAAGAAAGCCTTCGACATGATACCACACACATGGCTAATAGAATGCCTGAAAATATATGGGGCATAGGAAAACACCATCAGCTTCCTCAAAAATATAATGCGCAACTGGAATACAATACTTACAAGCTCTGGAATAAGACTAGCAGAGGTTAATATCAGGAGAGGGGATCTTCCAGGGTGACTCACTGTCCCCACTACTCTTTGTAGTAGCCATGTTTCCATGACAAAAGTACTACAGAAGATGGATGCCGGGTACCAACTCAAGAAAAGAGGCAACAGAATCAACCATCTGATGTTCATGGACGACATCAAGCTGTATGGTAAGAGCATCAAGGAAATAGATACCCTAATCCAGACTGTAAGGATTGTATCATGGGGACATCAGGATGGAGTTTGGAATAGAAAAAATGGCGCCTTAGTCAACATACAAAAAGGCAAAGTAACGAGAACTGATGGGATAAAGCTACCAGATGGGAGCAACATCAAACACATTGATGAGACTGGATACAAATACCTGGGAATAATGGAAGGAAGGAATATAAAACACCAAGAGATGAAGGACATGATCAGGAAAGAATACATGCAGAGACTCAAGGCGATACTCAAGTCAAAACTCAAAACCGGAAATGTGGACGAAGGCAGAACTCCGCAGCATAGATCAGAAAACCAGGAAACATATGACAATAAACAAAGCACTACACCCAAGAGCAAATACAGACAGACTATACATAACGTGAAAGGAAGGAGGGAAGAGGGAGGACCACTAAGTATAGAGGACTGCGTCAACATCGAGAACAGAGCAAGGAACCAGTTGGTTACATAGCAACGGAACCTACATCGTATTGTGGGATCCGAACCACATTATATCGAGAAATGAATTTCTAATTGCCAGAAATAAATTCTCTGATTCCACGTTGGCAGAGTGGAGAATCAAACTTCGGACTAGCGAATCGGTAGGCGAGGCACTGTTAACAACTTATCCAAAGAGGAACTAACGAGAGTGGGGCGAATGACATTTCTATTTGTACAGTAAATGAATTTATATCATTCGGTTTATATTAGTAAAACGTGTAAAACTTACGAAACGTTTAGTTCCCATTTTACAGCAGCATCCTAAGGTTGCAAAATAGAATTGAAGCAAATAAAAAATGCACCAAAGTTTCTTCTGTGCAATCGTGTTTACTGTACACAGCGTGTAAAGCTGTATATAATGAAACTCTCAACCATGGCCTATGAAACTTCCAGCCACAGCCCGGTGGTGGCCTGTGTTGTGGCACCTATGGCAGCGCCAGACGCATGATTATGGCTAAACTTAACCTTAAATATAATAAAGAAACTACTGAGGGTAGAGGGCTGTAATTGGGTATGTTTGATGATGGCAAGGTGGATGACCAAGTTGCAGCCCTCTAGCCTCAGTAGGTTTTTGAGATCTGAGGGAAGACAGACAAAGTTCGGACGGACAGACAAATAGTAATCTCAATAATTTTTACAGAAAACTATAATTGTAACTGTTATGAGAACATTGGAAAGGGGCCGTAAGTTTGACATACAGGAAGAGGGGCGGGTTTAATCTCCCATTACCATCATAGGAGCAATTCTCGAGGGACCGCGCTAGGGGACCAGCGCTATATTTTCTTGATATAGTGGGAGTTAGGATTCCGTTTTTTTTTTTTTTTTTTTTTTGTGAATGGAAATCCTCCGTAATTAGAGAAACGGCAAATTCTATCAAGGGGAAGAACTTCGCGACAAAGAACATCGGCTGATCTATCCAAAAAGACCTCTAAAATTTGTTAGTTATGGAAGATGGAATTACCATAACGCATTCGTGAAAAGTTTAATATTAATCTTGGCTCTCATACATGCCTATAACAAAATACTAAGCATGATACCCTCCAAGGTATTCTTACATAAAAGTAGACTCCACTATGAAACAATTGCCACGGACCCTAAGTTAGTTAATCTTTGAACATATTCCATATAATAGCATGTCTTTATCAAAAATTTATTATTATTATTATTATTATTATTATTATTATTATTATTATTATTATTATTATTATTATTATTATTTATTATTATTATTATTATTATTATTATTTATTTTATTTTATTTATTATTATTATTATTATTATTATTATTATTATTATTATTATTATTATTATTATTAAACCTTCGGTCATGTCATAACTAAATCATACGAGGCTTTGAAACTGTTTTTTTTGTAGGTCAGTCATCCGCACTTACATCTTATTCACTTCTTTTATCTATTCATTTACTGTAATCACTTTCGAATCCATTTAATATTATTAATATTTTCTCCATTCTCATCTTCGCCATTTCATCCTTTCTAAATCGACAGACTCTTACTCGGAAGCATGCAAGGCAATTCTAAGCCTTTCTGGAACATTCTCCCTTCAGTGCGAGGCAGAACGTGCGGTTAAAATCTTCATGTCATACTTGATT
>NC_087203.1:103481591-103496591 GCF_015104395.2 Macrobrachium nipponense
AGGGGCCGAAGGCACAATGCAAAGAACCTTAAGTAATGCCTACAGTGCACCGCATGAAGTGCACTAACGGCCCTAACCACCTACAAGGAAGGTCCTTGTTGGTGGAACTCAATTTTAGTTGAATTAAAAAAAAAAAAAGAAATCGAGAAGGGAAACGATAAATCCAGGAAAAAAACAGGTTAAAATAATTCGTTTTTATTTTTCAACCAGTTCCATCAGCTACAAAAATAGTCTGTGAAATAGTCTGTGGAGCATTGAAAGGATTTGAACGTCTGCAGCACAGAATATCCATCTAATATTTTCGTTGTTTTCGTAAGATATATACTCCTAAGGATTTAGACTCTAGAAATAGAAAATATCTTAGTCTAACAAACCGAAATATTAATCGTCGATGTTATGAAAACACCGTATCCCAGAAATTGAGCAGTATGATGATGCACTCTTAATATATTAGTTTGAACCTACAAAAGACAGATTACATTCATTTAAAGCTACCGTCATATTATTGACGTGAGTCTATCATAGCACCATCATTTGTTGGAAATGAAGCGATTACGAGTGCTTTTGCGTTTTCGGTATAAAAGGTGGTTTCCATGCACATAAACGCCCCTCCCCCCCCCCCCCCCCCTCCTCTCTCTCTCTCTCAAATAAATGGAATTAAAATAAGAACTGTAATCAATTTCTGTTTGAAAGACAATCAAACGAATTCGAACTAATATCCTGAAATAACAGCTCCTTCACTGCTACAAGATAAATTGTTAATTGGGCAACGTGACTTAAATTAAAATATACTTGTTTTTGCTGTTGCGTTTATATTTAGCTTGCTTGTATACTGAAAAAAAAAAAAAAAAAAAGAAAAAAAAAAAAAAAAAAAAAAAACTGTTCCCTGAGCAAAGGTTGTCTACACCAACTGCAGCACGATATTGTGCACTGCAAGCACGAAGAAAAATACACGATACATATTCAAGGGAATTCTGATATGCCGAATTGTATGAACGGATGATGCCTACGCTCGGGAGAGGTTGAGATTTTTGAATCCTCTCTCTCTCTCTCTCTCTCTCTCTCTCTCTCTCTCTCTCTCTCTCTGTCACGTAAACATGTTTTTCTTGGCAATGAGTCACAGAGGAAGGACTGTACTATCCCCCCTTCGGATTCGTTGTTTTGACTGGGAAGTGTGATGTTACACAGAACCTCGTATGTTACACGATTTGACATCGTATTGTTACATAGAACCTCGTATGTTACACAGAACTCGTACTAACGTTACATAGAATTACGTGTAACGCTACATAGAACCTCGATGTTACAAGAACTCGTATGTTACATAGAACCTCGTATATTACACAGAACTTCGTATGCTACATAGAACCTCGTATGTTACAAAGAACTTCGTATGTTACATAGAACCTCGTATTTGTTTACTGGGACAAGCCTATCAGGCGTTTAAAACAACTCTGACTCGACCAATTGGAAAGTTGGCAGCAAAAAATGTTATCAGCAAAATACTTATTTAAATATTGTTGGCAACAAATGGCAGGTTTTACTGTTCATTCAGAGTCCTAATGATTCTGTCTAGCTTCCCTTTAAACTCTTCCACACTGTTGCTGTTTACAACTTCTGGTGGCAGTTTATTCCACTTGCCCCATATAAAAACACAATACGATTTCATAATGAATTGTTCTTCTGTTTTACTGCCTGAATGTTTTTGTTACGCATAGAGGAAGCATATGTCATCAGATTTTAAATCAAGTCGAGGACTTGCATATTAAAAAATGTTTTTTCTACTTGTACACAACACCAATCAATTTTCTCAAATGATTGAAAACGCGCTGCAGAAGGAAATTATTACAGTTGACGTATGAGAAATCCTGTTATAAATAAATGAGTTATTGTTTGGACGGGTGGGGATGCCCAGCATCCTATCACCTCAGTTATGTCTCGCTACTCTGATTGGGATCTCTGGGCCGATGCTAGCGACAGCTGATATAACTCCAGCTGCCGATTCATAACTTAAATGTGAGTAATGATCACATTCTAACGTTCTCGAACCTTGAAGAGTGCTATAACCTCTGTACCATACCTTTCTACACAGCCTGAGACTTGAAATACCGATTTTTTCATTGTATATACATTCTATATGTTTATTTCACTAATTTAAGAGGAAATTACGTTATTTGTTATTCCTTACACGTTCTCAAATTAACCCATACGTTCTATGTATTTATTTTGTGTTTTCACATAAGGGTTTCTTACTTATTGGAAGCTTCCAAGAAAACTTAAAATATCTTTTGTTTTTCATTACCACTCAAAGAATGTTTAAAAATGTTGAAACATTTTTATTTCAGATAGCTTTTGAAAGTACATCAATACAATGACATACAATCGTATCCCTAGTCAATAAACGTTAACTAAATAAAACTTTGCTGATTATAAAACAGAATTAAAAACAGAGTTACATGAGATATTTACTACATACCAAGGAATATTACACGACGATGAATGAAAGTGGGTATAAAATAACTTTGACCCATCAAGAACGTTTATTTAGAGTCAGACTACGCCAAAAAAAAAAAAAAAAAAAAAAAAAAAAAAAAACAGAATCGGGTGCTAAAATACAGGGGGTTATTTATATCCAGGAAAAATACGAAGGGTCTTAAAAGGACAGACTATTCCGAGCGATAAAACTAGACCTGAAAGCAGCGAGGCACAAGCACAAAGACGAGTTATCGTAAATAGGCATCTAAAAAGAAAAAAAAAAACTCCTTTATAGGAATTTGTAAAAGAAACAGGGTCATGTCAAAATGGTGCCAGGCGAGAAGGAACTCGAGAAAAATTCGACGACTTTTTGAATGGTCTGAGTTGAGTGGTTTACCCCAAGTAGAGGTAAGCTGTGCAAGACGGCCAAAAATAGCTGTTTTGCAATGAAACCCATGCCACTGTGCAAGACGAACCAATTTGCAATAGCTTGTTTGTTTGTTTGTATGGTGTTTTTACGTTGCAAGGAACCAGTGGTCATTCAGCAACGTGACTTCCGAACCATGTCCAGAGTGAACTGCTATCACCAGAAATACATATCTCTCACGCCTCAATGGAATGCCCGAGAATCGAACTCGCGGCCACCGAGGTGGCAGGCCAAGACCATACCGATCACGCCACTGAGGCGCTCATTTGCAACAGTGCTATGACAACAATTACATTTTATTCTTCGTTATTTATCTCTTATTATGGGAACAGAGCGTAAACCACTTCCAAGAAATTAGCACCATTCGCCATGAAGCCATACTTGGTGCTCAATAACGTCCTATTGAAATCAGATTCCACCTCGCTGCATAAAATGAATCTAACAGAGACAGGTAAGTTCCACAAGAAAACGCGGAATCGTCGTAATGAAGCGACTTTCAGTATAATAATAATAATAATAATAATAATAATAATAATAATAATAATAATAATAATATGCTGGAAGTAAACCCTCTTTTAAACATGTTTTATTAAAAGTGATTGCTGCCTCAGCTGCATTAATTTTATACAGGTTCTTCTCTATTTTTCTAATTATTGCTTTCTCATTGTTGCTTAAACTGGTGAGCAACGCACCGATGGTTGACATATATCAATTAGGTCAAACGATTGGATTTTTATTGGTAAAAAAATTCCAGGAGTAGTCAAAATGTCTGGTATAAAACCGTAGAGTTTATTGCAGATGGAATTGATGTTAAATTCTATTTCTTTTCTATTATTTTCGATTCTTTCCGGACGTTTCGTCTGAATAAACATCAGACATCCTCTTGGGAGGAGGTGGGTGAAGGACTGAAGTGAGAGTTGTTGTTTTTGATTAAGCTGACCTTGTGTCAGCATGGGCTCTTGCTCACAGAGCAGCCCGTAATGAAGTGAGAGGGTGAGTCCAGCTGCTTATATTGTGGTGGTGCAGCGGGGGGCGTCGTGCTGCTGCCTTTTCATTGGCTAGTGAGTGGGGAGCTGCTTTTTCATTGGCTGCCTGGCTGCGGGCTCAAGCCAGCTCCCGAGCGCATGCTCAACAGGCGCGCCAATCTTCTCAGCTGCATATAATCACGCCAGGCTTCATTTTGATTGGTTAAAGGCCGCGTGACGTCACTGCTGGTATTATTCATGGTATTAATGTCGTCTTCGGTGGTATTTTCCTCTTGAATTGGGGCGTTTTCAGGCGGCGATATGGTGATGTTTGCCGTTACTTGAGTGTTCCTTGGCATGCAGGTCGGGAGCAAAAAGGCCTCCTGTGTCGTATTCATGGAGGGCTTTTGCTCCTGGATGAGTAACGCCTCCAGGAGGCGCAGACGGCGAGGGTCGGGTGCTCTCCCTATTATCCTTGTGTTACGGATAATACAGTTACGGGAGATTGTGTCTCGGTGGGCGGTGATGGCGTGGTTCTTGATAGCCCCTTCTTGGGCGTGACAGGAGATTCTCTTCGCAAGACGCATGGTAGTCATTCCAATGTACTTCCCAGGACATCCTCGGGCGGGGCATATGTATTGGTATACTACGTTCGTCCGCTTGAGGGGGTCTCCTGATGGCGGTGAGGGGTTATTTTTCATGAATACGACACAGGAGGCCTTTTTGCTCCCAACCTGCATGCGAAGGAACACTCAAGTAACGGCAAACATCACCATATCGCCGCCCGAAAACGCCCCAATTCAAGAGGAAAATACCACCGAAGACAACATTAATACCATGAATAATACCAGCAGTGACGTCACGCGGTCTTTAACAAATCAAAATGAAGCCCGGCGTGATGATATGCAGCTGAGAAGATCGGCGCGCCTGTTGAGCATGCGCTCAGGAGCTGGCTTGAGCCCGCAGCCAGGCAGCCAATGAAAAAGCAGCTCCCCACTCACTAGCCAATGAAAAGGCAGCGACACGACGGCCCCCGCTGCACCACCACAATATAAGCAGCTGGACTCACCCTGTCACTTCAGTCCTTCACCCACCTCCGCCCAAGAGGATGTCTGAGGTTTGTTCAGACGAAACGTCCGGAAAGAATCGAAAAGAATAGAAAAGAGATAGAATTTAACATCAATTCCATCTGCAATAAACTCTACGGGTTATACCCAAAAATTTTACTACCCCCACTGGAATTTTTTACAAATAAAAATCCAATCGTTTGACCTAATTGAGATATGTCAACCTTCAGTGCGTTGCTCACCAGTTTAAGCAACAATGAGAAAGCAATAATTAGAAAAATAGAGAAGAACCTGTATAAAATTAATGCAGCTGAGGCAGCAATCACTTTTAATAAAATAATAATAATAATATAATAATAATGATAATAATAATAATAATAATAATAATAATAAAAGAGTAAGCGAGAACTGCAACATTATCATTGTCATTTGTAAAACTGTTGTCTGATATTACTATGACCATATCATCATGGCTGGGTGATATTATACATTCTTTTGTTCCCACCATTAATCTCTTTATCACTGTATATTCTGTGTGTATATATATATATATATATATATATATATATATATATATATATATATATATATATATATCTATATACTATATATATAAGTCTATCACATTACCGTGATTCATATAGATATATCGAACTAAAAATGTCCTCTAATATCTAATTCGCTTTACCTCGGAATTAATATTTTCATATATGCTTAACCGAGGGGAATTTATTAAGCGATAATAGAATTGGCGATCGACAGGCGCGAACCAGCGACCTCTCAATTCTAGGACTGGCAGTGAAGCTCGGTTAAGCATATATGAAAAATATATTAATTCCGAGGTAAAGCGAATTAGATATTAGAGGACACCTTTGTAGTTCGATATATCTATATGAATCACGGTAATGTGATAGACTTACATATATATATATATATATATATATATATATATATATATATATATATATATATATATATATATATAATACACACACAGAATATACAGTGATAAAGAGATTAATGGTGGGAACAAAAGTGTATAATATCAGCCAGCCATGATGAATATGGTCATAGTAATAATCAGACAAGCAGTTTTACAAATAACAATGATAATGTTGCAGTTCTCACTTACTCTTTTATTATTATTATTATTATTATTATTATTAATTATTATTATTATTATTATTATTATTATTATTATTATTATTATTATTATTATTATTATTATTATTAGTTATTATATATATATATATATATATATATATATATATATATATATATATATATATATATATATTATATATATATATATATATATATGTATACATATATATATGTGTATATATATCTATATATATATATATATATATATATATATCTATATATATATATATAGATATATATATATATATATATGTATATATATATATATGTATATATATATATATATATATATATATATATATATATATATATATATATATATATATATATATATATATATATATATATATTATATATATATATATATACATATATATATATATATATATATATATATATATATATATATATATATATATATATATATATATATATATATATATATATATATATATATATATATATATATATATATATATATAGTGTGTGTGTATTCATTTACATATATACAACTAATTATCTTCCTTTAACAGAGTTCGTTACAACAAAGCAAACAATTTTGCGGGATGAATCAAGGAACTGATATTGTTTCTAGAAGTTTCAAGAGAACTAACTCAACAATATAGCATACCATAGGTAGTCCCTTTGTTAATATTGTACGATTTTTAGTAATTTGTAACGAGCTACTCCAGTGAGCTTAAAGGAACTGTTAAGGAAACATAAGCACCATGTTTATAAAAAAGATTATAAAATCCTGGGAAAAAAATATTTACAGACGTGATATACCTACACGTTAAATTCCGGCTTACGTAATTACGCCCCATTTACATTTGAAGTAATTAATGTTGGCGTCAGAACTGCCCACATGAGACCCATTTCCCTTCCATTCCCAAGACACAAACCAATTTCCCATCCCGTTACGACAAGGTTAACTGATTCTGTAACTGCCGCAGAGAAGGTCTCATACCTATTAGTGCGGATAAACTTAAAGCCGAATTCGTTACTAAAATAAATAAAATTAGTCAAGAAAATGCACGCACTTGCTAAATTACTGGAAATGAATAAATGAATCATTTCAGTAATTACACATCAGAGTCACATTAAGAATGGAAATAAGTTAATATGCAAATAAATACCCTGGACGAATAAGATTTTATAAATGTGAGATACATAATCTAAGTCTCTAAGTCACAACAAGAAAAATATTGATTATTGCTAATGCAAGAAAAAGATAATGATTCTGATATAAACACGGCAGGAAACATACAAAACAATGATTTTAATATACCTTCAAGCACAGCTCATTACACTGTACAAATATGCATTATATCATATTGATTTTTTACTGCCACCAACTGTCAGAGGAAATAACCCAAGATTTCTTATAGAGATTGTTATCAGCTGTTATTTTTAGAATCTTGAAATAACTGCTGTGACATGCAAAGGTTTTATAATATATATATATATATATATATATATATATATATATATATATATATATATATATATATATATATATTTATATGCTTTCGTCAGAGAGAGAGAGAGAGAGAGAGAGAGAGAACTGGGTTTGTGGGAATTTTCTCCATCGCCCACAGCTTTTTAAAAGACATATAATCAGAAATAATGATTACTAAGCATTACTTACGACCATAGTATTAGAACAAGAAATCAGTCCGTATCACAAAGAGCTTTCTCAAAAGGATATTTTAGTTTTCTCAAGGAGGCAAATCCTGATAAAGGAAAGCGAATATCCCAAAACCCCAATGCAATAAGTATCAAAGAAAAATGGAAGAAGATCGACCTCAAAGACATTGAATTCAAAAGACTCTGCTCTGAGTCCCAGTCGGATATACTACAGCTGATCCTCTCATAAATTACAATGAGAAGTGAAAGATGCGGGACATTTAGAGCGGAATTACGAAGAATGTTTTCGAGAAAGAATAGTAGGAAAAGATAGAAAGGTTAAAGAATTCAGAAGAATTGTATAAAACACAATTGTTTCAGAAAATATAAAGGTTAAAGAATACAGAAGGGCTGTATAAAACACAAGGGTTAGAGAATATAGATAGGTTAAAGAATACAAAAGGGCTGTATAAAACACAAGGGTTAAAGGATAAAACCAGGGCTTGTATAAAACACAAGGGTTGGAGAAAATAGAAAGGTTAAAGAATACAGAAGGGTTGTATAAAACTCAAGGGTGGGAGAAAATAGAAAGGTTAAAGAATACAGAAGGGCTGTATAAAACACAAGGGTTGGAGAAACTAGAAAGGTTACAGAATACAGAAGGGTTGTATAAAACACAGGGGTAGGAGAAAATAGAAAGGTTAAAGAATACAAAGGGTTGTATAAAATACAGGGGTAGAAGAAACTAGAAAGGTTAAAGAATACAGAGGGGTTGTATAAAACACAAATGTTGGAGAAAATAGAAAGGTTAAAGAATACAGAAGGGTTGTATAAAACACAAGGGTTGTAGAAAATAGAAAGGTTAAAGAATACAAAGTGTTGTATAAAACACAGGGGTAGGAGAAAATAGAAAGGTTAAAGAATAAAAAGGGTTGTATAAAACACAGGGGTAGGAGAAAATAGAAAGGTTAAAGAATACAGAAGGGTTGTATAAAACACAAGGGTTGGAGAAACTAGAAAGGTTAAAGAATACAGAGGGGTTGTATAAAACACAAATGTTGGAGAAAATAGAAAGGTTAAAGAATACAGAAGGGTTGTATAAAACACAAGGGTTGTAGAAAATAGAAAGGTTAAAGAATACAGAAGGGTTGTATAAAACACAAAAGTTGGAGAAAATAGAAAGGTTAAAGAATACAGAAGGGTTGTATAAAACACAAAGACTGTAAAAAATAGAAAGGTTAAAGAATACAGAAGGGCTGTATAAAACGCAAGCGTTGGAGAAACTAGAAAGGTTAAAGAATACAAAGGGTTATATAAAACACCAAGGGTTGGAGAAACTAGAACGGTTAAGAATACACAAAGGGTTTTTATAAAACACAAGGGTAGGAGAAAATAGAAAGGTTAAAGAATACAGAAGGGCTGTATAAAACACAAATGTTGGAGAAAATAGAAAGGTTAAAGAATACAGAAGGGCTGTATAAAACACAAATGTTGGAGAAAATAGAAAGGTTAAAGAATACAGAAGGGTTGTATAAAACACAAATGTTGGAGAAAATAGAAAGGTTAAAGAATACAGAAGGGCTGTATAAAACACAAATGTTGGAGAAAATAGAAAGGTTAAAGAATACAGAAGGGTTGTATAAAACACAAGGGTAGGAGAAAATAGAAAGGTTAAAGAATACAGAAGGGTTGTATAAAACACAAGGGTAGGAGAAAATAGAAAGGTTAAAGAATACAGAAGGGCTGTATAAAACACAAGGGTAGGAGAATATAGATAGATTAAAGAATACAAAACAAAAGGTTGTTTAAAACACAAATGTTGGAGAAAATAGAAAGTTAAAGAATAAAAGTGTTGTATAAAACACAGGGTAGGAGAATAGAAAGGTTAATGAATACAAAAGGGTTGTATAAAACAAAACACAGGGTTGGAGCAAAAACTAGAAAGGTTAAAGAATACAAATGGAGGGTTGTATAAAAACACAAATGTTGGAAGGAGAAAATAGAAAAGTAAAAGAATAAAAGACCAGAAGGGTTGTATAAACAAAACAAGGGTTGTTGAGAAAAATAGAAAAGTAAAAGAATACAGAAGGGTTGATACAAAACAACAGTTGGAGAAAATAGAAAGGTTAAAGAATACAGAAGGGTTGTATAAAACACAAAGGTTGTAGAAAATAGAAAGGTTAAAGAATACAGAAGGGCTGTATAAAACACAAGGGTTGGAGAAACTAGAAAGGTTAAAGAATACAGAGGGGTTGTATAAAACACAAGGGTAGGAGAAAATAGAAAGGTTAAAGAATAAAAGGGTTGTATACAAGGGTTGGAGAAACTAGAACGGTTAAAGAATACAAAGGGTTGTATAAAACACAAATGTTGGAGAAAATAGAAAGGTTAAAGAATACAGAAGGATTGTATAAAACTCAAATGTTGGAGTAAATAGAAAGGTTAAAAAAATACAAAGGGTTGTATAAAAACAAAACAAATGTTGGAGAAAATAGAAAGGTTAAAGAATACAAAAGGGTTGTATAAAAACACAAATGTTTGGAGAAAAATAGAAAGGTTAAAGAATACAAAGGGTTGTATAAAACACAAGGGTTGAGAAACTAGAACGGTTAAAAAATACTAAGGGTTGTATAAAACAAAAAACAAGGGTTGGGAGAAAATAGAAAACGGTTTAAAGAATACAAAGGGTTTGTATAAAACAAACCCCAATATGTTGGAGAAAATAAGAAAGGTTTAAAGGCAATACAGAAGGGTTGTATAGAAAAACACAAGGGTTGTAGAAAATAGAAAAGTTAAAGAATACAGAAATGGGTTGTTACAAACACAAAATGTTGGAGAAAAATAGAAAGGTTAAAGAATATGGAAGGGTTGCTATAAAACACAACAAATGGTTGGAGAAAATAGAAAGGTTAAAGAATATGGAAGGGTTGTATAAAACACAAGGGTTGTAGAAAATAGAAAGGTTAAAGAATACAGAAGGGTTGTATAAAACACAAGGTTGGAAGAGAAAATAAGAAAGTAGGAAAAATACGAAACACTGGATACAATAGAAATGTGTGGGAACACAGAAGATGGTTTGGAGAAAACAGAAGAGATGTTTGAGAAAATCACGACGGTTGGAGAAATAGGAAGATTGGAGAGAAAAAAAAGGGTATTAAGAAAATGGGAGGGAAAACAATCTTTCTGTCAATTAGACAGGTGATAAAAAGTGACTATACTCTACTAAAATAAAATAATGGGTTTGAACGTAATATTACTGAGTTGGAAAAACCTCTCTACCACGAGAGTTTATACAATGCTCTAAACAATAAAATGTTAAAAGTTCGTGTATAATTTATAAACAATTTATAAAAGCCTTCGAACCCTTCTCTGGGTTCATTTGGACTGAAGATGAACCCAGAGAAGGGTTCGAAAGCGTTTATAAAGTTCTTAAAAAATTATACACGAATTTTTAACATTTTTATTATTGTGGACCCCTTAGTACACTGAGTCTACTTTTATGCAAGAAAATTTTGATGAGACTATGAACAAAATCAGCCTAGAAGTGTATAAACTAGATCCCTTTATAACCAAAACTATGCAGATTATAGATATCATGGAGTCTAAGTAGTGGTCCTACGGATTTCCGCGTTAATCTTACTTTAGGATAGTGACAGTCGCCCAAACATATTCTATTACACTTCTGCTGCTATGCATCGGTTCATTTCAAACAGGTTGGGAATAAACGTTTTTCTTTGATTTACTTTTTCGTTAACCATTCTCAATAATCACTGTCTCTATGAGTTATAGGCTCTCTCTCTCTCTCTCTCTCTCTCTCTCTCTCTGTGTGTGTATATGTATATATATAATATATATATAATATATATATTATTCTATTATATATATATAATAATAGAAAGATATATATAGATATAGTATATATTTCTATATATAGATAGATAATAAATATATATATATAATATATATATATATATATATATATAGGTATATATATACTATGTATATATATATATATATATATATATATATATATATATATATATATATGTATATATATATATATATATATATATATATATATATATATAAATTTATATATACATGTATACATGCGAGCGCGCGTGTGTGAGCGTGCATGTGTGTGTGCACTCGCTTCTTCCAAAGGAAATCGCAGGCATGCATAAGGTAAATATGAAGCTATTAAAAGCCTTGAGGGCAGCATTCTTCTCGTGGCGCTCTGCATACACGAGAGAAAACCTTGTTGCTTCTATGTCCTTTAGACTTGAATCCCTAAGGCCATATTTATCTTCTTTGCATTTTATTGTGACCGAAGACGTGTTTCTGTTGCATTCCAAAGGCATTTTCTATGTATTATTTATTACACCATCTTTTAGTTGTTGCACTCAGATGTAGCAAAAGTGATATGTAACTGGAGAAATAATAAAAATACCGGATATTCTTTTAATATTAAATATATATATATATATATATATATATATATATATATATATATATATATATATATATATATATAGATATATACTGTACAAAATTGCTTTAGTAATTTTGTACAGTACCCAGTGGCTGTGGAATTTGTAATCATACATGTACTTTTCCTGGTCTTTATATATATATATATATATATATATATATATATATATATATATATATATATATATATATATATATATATATATATGTATGTAGTATATATATATATATATATATATATATATATATATATATATATATATATATATATATATATATGTATATATATATATATATATACATATATATATATATATATATATATATATATATATATATATATATATATATATATATATATATATATATATAACATACATACATACATACATATATATGTATATATATGAATATATATCTATATATATATATACTATATATATATATATATATATAGATATATATATATATATATATATATATATACATATATATATATATATATATATATATATATATATACTATATATATATATATATATATATATATATATATATATATATATATATATATATATATATATAAAGACCAGGAAAAGTACATGTATGATTACAAATTCCACAGCCACTGGGTACTGTACAAAATTACTAAAGCAATAATATTCATAGCCATCCTACCCTTTAAATTTTGTACATTTGAAATTCTAAAAATAAATAAATAAATAAATAAAAATAATAAAATAAACGGGGTAAGCATTTATTCTGTGAAATAACAAACTCCATATGCAAATTCTTCGCGTGATAGCACTTGACTATTTGAATATGATTAATTATAATTTCCCACCAAAACCAATAGGACCTAAGTGAAAACATGCTTTCATCAATTCGTCGTTTTGAGAATTTATTTAGTTTATTTTTATTTTGTTTATATGGCTCATTAGGTAAATATCATCCAATTTGCATTAAAAAAATTAGCAAGCAATCATACATACTTCAGGCCAAACCATAAAATTGTCTCCCATAAAGAAGTCATGTTCATTGTAATGCCACACAGAAATGCACACTCAATTCACTCTTCATAATAATGAATGGAAGTACCATCAATAAGGTTTCCTCTTCAAAAAGTGTTACCAATCACTCACTTCAGTTCAAGGTGAACGAGTTCATGTAAGAACAACAAAACTATCCTCCTGAAGGAAAACCATGAGGTCATCCTAAATTTTCAATGCACCAGGGTGATCTCCGAAGTTGATAAATATAGTTTTTATATTACGCCAAGGTTTAGGAGCAATAATCACTTGATTATTGCTGCTAAACCTTGGCGTAATATAAAAACTATATTTATCAACTTCGGAGATCATCCTGGTGCATTGAAAATTTAGGATGACCTCATGGTTTTCCTTCAGGAGGATAGTTTTGTTGTTCTTACATGAACTCGTTCACCTTGAAGAACATAAGTTTCCTATAAAGCAGTGGTTCTTAACCTTTATATTACCACGCTCACCCCTCTAAGAGTTGGTCCTTTCTTTCACGCCCCCCCAACCCCCATGCATCTATGAGTAAAGTTCCCTCCCAGATTTAAAGGAAAATAAAAAAAAAATGAGTAAGAGAATGGGTTTCGAGGGATAGGATGGGAGGTCAATAATTACATAACATGGTGAGCCTAACGAGCCTAACTAGAGTAGTAGACTCTAGGAAAGTAACGTTATAAAGCGATACTTTTGCATTTTTTCATAAACTTCTGAATATTAGTTCCTCACTCTTGTTAAAAGAATAACGAATATAATAGAGATTTTTTTTTTCATTTTTCCCTAGGCCTCGCGCCTGCCCTGGAAATTGCTGACGTCCCCCTAGGAGGGGGGGCGGGCGGCGCCCCCAAGGTTAAGAACCACTGCTATAAAGTATTAGTGCTCTTTTCCCTTAATCTTATTAAGAATGATTATTAAAATACCCTGATATATACTGAAAATTACCAACTTCCTTCCGATGTATATCTTGTATTCTTTAATAATAACTTATGTTAAAAGTAATGAACCTGACCTTTGTGGATTCCAGTAATCTCGCATGAGTGTAACTATAAATAAAGGAATTCATAGGCGACGCTAATAGGCCGTCATAAAAATACAATATATTACAACCATATTTTGGGCACTTTTTTCCCTAATTAATGAATCACAGTTGAATTTTATACGAAGACGAAAGAAATTACGCTAAATCAAAGGAATAAATAGTTACAGAAAGAAAATGTCAACAATAACAAATTAAATTTCAATCTCAGGTTACAAATGAATAATAAATTTTTGATACATAATGGAAGATTCATTTATGAATATGGTACTGGTCAATTCAAAGTGTTCCTAAATAGATATGACCCAGTTCGAAGTTAAGAGTTAGAAAAATGCATAACAAATATGGCTCAGCTGTCTTACTTGAGGAAACTGAATACAAGGTAATTGTATAATAACTTACGATTAAAGTTGATAGAATCTAATACACAATGCCTACGTCTGTATACTGTACATTGTCTCTCCACGTAACTAAAGCACAATCCCATATAAAAAGTGAATTATACAGTTATTTTTTACAGTGTTATTCTACGATAGATGAGTATGCTATCTAATCGATTTACAATTTTACAATATTGTTTCTTGGTAACTATACTTAGGTGGCAAAACTATTTTTGTGAACAGTCCCACCAATAACCGACTCCATCAAAAAAATAATAAATAAATAAATACAAATAAATAAAAATAAATGAAAATAAATAAAATATTAAAGCATTTCC
>NC_087203.1:103509091-103541591 GCF_015104395.2 Macrobrachium nipponense
CGATAGTTTTCGAACGACAAAGCCTTTGTGGGATTGTGGAAAACTGTTAAATTGTTAGTTTTCAGTTACTAAGTGAGAAAAAATGAGAAATATCTATCTGTTAGCTGTGCAAAGGGGGAGAGGGACTGGATTTTTATAGGGCCAGCATTTTGCCCAGAGCGAGACGCTTCAAGGAGCGGGGAATGGTCAGTTGGTACTGAGGTGTTTGTGAAGTGTGATTCCTGAGATTCCCGTGCATGTTACTGGCGTGTCGTACGCGAATTCCGAGTTTTTTTTTTGTTCCCATTATGGAGTGGTGAGTGTTAAAGAATATTGTTTATGTTTTTTTAAATGTTTCAGTGAAACGGGACTAGTTTAAGAGGTCAAATTTTTTTTTTCTTTCCCCATAGTAGCAGAAGTGACGTGTTTTTCTTTATTGGCGCATGTTTAGAATAGACGCATTCGTCTTTGTTTAACATAAGGGTGTATAAAGACGTTTTTTCATGCATGTGAACTGTGCTTGGATAGCATACTTCGCTTGGAGACAAAGCGCCCACCATTTTTTACGGGCTCAGCAGATTTCTGCTAACCGGGCGCAGGGAGGCATTGCATGGCGGGTACTGCCTGCCTAAGAGGATAGTGCATGGGAGGGTACTACTGGCCTGCCTAAGGGGGTATTGCAAGGAGATAGGTACTGGTGTATACCTTGGGGGGTTACTCAGACACCGTTCAAGGGGGGTGTTCTAACGCGAGGGTGAAACTTTTTTTTTTTCAGTGGGGGTGAACTCCTCCTTCCGTTTTTTTTTCCTTGTCGGGGTGTTGGGAAGACGAGTCTGGCCTTGACAATGAATGCTAGGATATCAGCTGATAGATTAGCTGATGAAGTGAAATGCCTGTAGAGTCTTTTTTTTTAGAAAAGATATTTTCTTTCTCTTGGATGAAGAGAAAAAGAAATAAAAAGAGATATTCTTTCTCGTGAATGAAGGAGAAAATGGTAGGTTAACAACAAGCAAGGGATGTGTTGTTTTTATGTTTTTCTTTATGCCTTGGAAGACAAAATATAATGGGGATACACAGATTATTATTTTTTTTTTATTGTGTTGGAGGGATTACTTTGAAATGCCGATGATTGTTGTTGCATCTGTGTTAATTGTGTGGGTGTGGCAATGGTGGTATGTCATGAGATTCAGCATTACTGGTGTATGCTATTTGAATTACACCCTTACTTGAGATCTTTGCAAGAGAATTATTGCTATGGAGAATTATTATTATTATTATTAAAATTGTTATTGTATGAGATGTGTCACGGGAGGGTTGCTTAAGTATAATTATCATTACTTGAGACTTGTGTTACGAGAGATTTGAGATATTTCACAGGAGATTATTTTTTTTTAATAAAAATTAATTACAGATAATTCATTACATGGAGAATTATTACAATGAACTTAATGGGAGAAATCTCGGGGTTAGTTATTTGTTGAATTTTTGTAACTTTGGAGAATATTTTGGTTGGTCATTTCATTAGTGATGAGTTTTTGCTGAATCTTAATGAATCTGGCTGAATGTTGGTGAATTGTGTTGAATCTTGCTGAACTTTTTGCTGATTTTTGTGCTGAATTCCTTGGTGAATGGACAAGCATTAACATTGGTGATGTTTTTTTTTTTTTTTTTTTTTATACTGATACTAGTGATTTGATGATAGCACTTTTGGTGAGTTTTTGCTGATAGTGATATTTCTGATACGATGATTTTTTTTGTTTACTAATACGTGGGTGCTGTAATGTCATCAAGGGTGGTGAAATCTTTTTTGAATTTGGGAGGAACTAACAACACATTATTTTTGTTTTCCTTTCTTTATGAGTTCAGCAGATAATTGCTTGACATACGCGAGTCACGAGAGATAGTAAAAAATGCTGTTGATTTTTCTTTTCTCCTTTTTTGGAAGTTAGCCATCGCTGACACAAGTTTTTTTCATCATGGGTGATTTGAGTTTTTTTTCTCTCCAGTTGGTGTGTAATAATTTTTTTTATCTCAGTTCGTGACTTAGAGTCATTATTCGGGAGTGTTTTGTGTTTCAGCTATTTGATGCTGTAGAGAAATATATGGGAGAATTTTTTGCATTTGGTTTTGAATGCATACGTAATGGCACTACATTTTTTCTCTGAAATTGTGAGTTTTCTTGCACAATACCTTTGTTTGTGTGTTTGTGACAACTTTGTGAGAGATAGGACACTTGGCTAAGTTTTCTAGTGGCCTATGTCATAGTGCATATGGAGAAGTCTTGGCTTAGACACTTTGAATTTGGAGTTCTGTTATAATGAGTTGTGGCACATTGGTGATTTTTTCTAGAATTTTCTAGACAGTTTTTATTTGCCGAGTTTTGCCCTTTTCCAGCAATTATGCTAAGGAGAGAGTTTTATAGTTTTTGACTATAACATTGAGTTATTCCCTGGAAAATTGAGATATATTATTTGGAGTTATAATTGGAGGTATATTATTTTGGAGTTATAATTTGAGATATAATATATTGGCGATATATTTTTGGCCATTTTGATATTTGCCCAATGGTGATGAGAGCTAACTAAACGTTTAGTTCAATTATTTTGCAGCCATCTTTGTTGCAAATGGAGACAGTTTTTTGGAGATATATGGGGCAATATTTGTGAGTGTGTGAGCTAAATGCCTTGAGTGCACATTTTTTTGGAGATAGGATTTCATTTTTTTTATATACCTTTTTGGAGATATATTTTTTGGAGCCTTGTTTTATTCCACATGGAGTATTGGGGAAATAGAGGTAAATATTTTTATATTTTGCCGAAATAGAGGTGATTATTCTTTATTCCTGGAGTGGTTTTTTATTAACATATGGTTATCAGAGAAATAAGAGGGAATATGTGGATGTGGTTATTAACCAAATGGAGGAAATATTTTTTTTCACCGGAATGGTGTTCTTATTAATATGGTGTCACATATTTATGTATGGAGATGGAATTAATCTTTGGCGGGTGACCCTTTTTTGTGATTATGGGAGTTTTGTTTTGTTTTTTTGAGCAAAGAGAAGATTTCTGTGGTTCTTTCTCTTTGATTTCGTGACTATTTGGAGGTGAGTGGCATTACTGCATTGTGGTCCTATGGAGGTGTGTGCATTTTTTATGTTCACAAGTGTGTTATTTTTGGAGGCATATAATTGGCAAAGTCATGTTAAGAGATACGTCTTTAAGACAAATTTTTGGACACATTAGTCATATCCTGGAGTTAATTCTGTGAAATGTGTCAGTTAGACGTTTTTTTTGAGAATCATGAGTTTTCCAAACTTGTATGTGCTGACTCTTTTCCTCTGGTGGTGATTGCTCAGAGTTTTTGCAATATCTGGAAATGTTGACAATAGCATTTCATGAAAGCGCATTTCTTTTTGGAGGGAGATGTGATTTGTCGGGGTTGTTATTTACGTAAATTTAAGTCTCATTGTAATTAATTATAAGAGCAGTAAAGGGGTTTTTGCTGTTAAACATTGGAGATTTTTACTGATTTTGTGAGCTGCTGTGATGTCAGAGCTTGAGAGAACATTTTTGGGTCTGGGCGTGTTACGTGATTCTTTTTTTTTTTTTGGTTTTTTTTTTCCTTGGGCTCATTACGATTTTTTCTTTTTTTTTTAGTTATGAGAACATTCGAGTTTGAAATGTGAGTGCAGAAGTCCGTGGAGTTTGCCTGTGGGTTTTGGGTTGTGGTGTGTGCTGATGTGTGAGTTTGGAGAATTGAGTTGGAGAACTTGATATCTTTTTTTTTTCCATTTGAAGATTTTGATAATGACTTATGACCTAGTAGTCATATTAAGGGAGTTAATTGGGAGACATTCAGTTAGTATTTCTGACTTTTTGAGATCATTGTTTGATAGAAGTAGTATGTCTGGGGTTAATTTTTCTAGATTGACCAATGACTTGACTGACATACTAACACACCAAAAAGTCGTTTCCCAACGCTAGCAAGACGTCCACCAGCCGTGCAGAGAGGTTGCTGTCGTTTTGTCCATAGTGATCACCAGAGTCTACAGAGTTCAACTGCGCTTTTGGGGATTCGCAGAAATCGTTAGAAGTCTTCTACGATGAGGGAGGCATTCCGTCTTCCTACAGCCTGCTACAGTTTGAGCAGCTAGTTGCAGACAAAGAGGGATATTCAAGAGTCCAAGATGAGAGAAAATTCTAGTGTTATTTGAAGAAATGAAGCGTGATAAGACTTTATTTTATAATGCCAGAGACGTGCAGTTATTACTTATATTTTATTTTAAGCCGGCCAAAGTGTTTTATATTATATAAGCTATTTTGTTTGACCATTTTGCTAGGCGGGTGCTAGCATTGGTGGTGGCCGAGCCATTATTATTCCTGGGGTTATAATTAATGATATATTGCCAATATGTTCGCTGTGCCCTATTGGAATGTGGAGAAGCAACGACCCTAGAAAAGCTGATCAATGGTTTCTGTGGGTGGCGTGATATGAAAACTGCACAGAAAGATGAGTCAATGTACTCAGTTCATGAACTCTTTTCAAAAGTGCCTTTGGGAAATTGGTTGTAGCCAGTAATGTGAGGTGTTGTTGAAATGTGCATTCGTATGTGCGTGTGCGCCTCTTCTGTTAATAATGTATGATACCCAAGTCTATGGTGGATTTGCATGAGGCGTCTTTGGAAGAAAGACAAGATGTCGAGGGTGCTCTCCGAAAGTGTGTTTATGATATAGTGTGTTAAATATTCCGGCTGCTTGGGTGAGTCTTATAATATTTTAGCCAAAGAGCGGCTTGTTATCTATTTAACATTTTGTGGGAATATCCAATCTTTAATCTTTGCTGTTAAACTTATGTGTGTACTTACGAGTGGTTTCTTATGTCTTTGAAACAGACGGTTCTGGCAAGGAACTATCGGGGGACCCGAGGAAGTCCCGACGGGAGAAGAGACATTTGGTGTGACTAAATACTTTTTAGACATTTTGATAGTGGGGTAACTTGCGTTAAGTTAGTCTGTGAGACCTAATTGTTTTACTGTCTTTTATTGTAATGATTTATTTTTTATAATGCAACTCTCTCATTTTGATTACCTGTTTAGAGTGGAGAGAAAGAAGTAGAAAGAGTGGAGAGAGAGAGAGAGAGAGAGAGCGGTCTCTTGGCGAGAGAGAGAGAAAGAAAAGTCGCGAACCGCTGGTTGCTTAGAGAGAGAGAGAGAGAAAAAAGAGAAGAGTCGCGAGCAGCTGGTTGCTTAGAGAGAGAGTGAGAGATTATGTATGCCTGACGCTCGGAGTTACACGTTTACCAAATGAATAATGAGGCTCATATCCTCATTACACACACACACACACACACATATATATATATATGTGTATATATATATATATATATATATATATATATATATATATATATATATATATAGTATAGTATATATATATATATATATATATATATATATATATATATATATATATATATATAGTATATATATATATATACGCCCGATTAGGAGACAAATCTATGATCTATGAGCAAGCCGAACCTATGGGAATATAAATATCATGTTACATCCATGAACACCTCATGAGCCAAGAGTGTCCTAAATACCACGTTTGGATACATATTCAAAACAAATACTACATGCAAGCTTTCTTTCTGCTTCATATAAAAGTAGGTTTTCCTAGAAACCCAACATCAGCAACGACAAAAATAATAATTACGTTCGTAACCAAGAAATATCTCACGGAACAGCAACTCCTGATTGAGTGTGAAAAGAGCGGGACCAAACTAATTAGGTGACTGCGATTAAATGACAGATTAGCTCTTTCACTCCAAGTATCACGGGAATTTTCGACGAATTAGGAGAATGTGCTACAGGTAATCCCTTAATTAAGCGGCAAGTTTTAATAACGTTCATTAACTGGCGGGGGACGCGGTGTGATGAAACGACGCACGTGATATTAATTAACAAACAAGTAAAAAATGCGCCGAAGAAATCGAGTTTTCTGTACAGCGTATAATGCTGCATGAGCCTCCACCCATGAAACTTCCAGCCACGGCCCGGTGTTGGCTTCTCTTATAGCTGTGTCAGAACGCACGTCATATCTGACTTAAACCTTTAAATAAAATAAAAACTACTGAGGCTAGATAGCTGCAATTTTGTATGCTTGATGATTTGAGGGTGGATGATTGACATACCAATATGCAACCCTCTAGCCTCTGCAGTTTTATGATCTGGGGATGGGAAGAAAAAGTGCGGACGGACAGACAGAAAAAACATTGTCTTTTCAAGAAAAGTAAAAAATAAAAAGCTATCTCTTCTAAGGTAAAACTGTAAATACAACGCTAACTTGCAGATACAACATGTCCAATGCGTGGCGGTACTACTAATTTAGTAGGTACAGACGTAACAGGCAAACGGGAGTTCGTTCTTCGGAGTACAATCAAATATATAATATCATATATATTATATATATATATATATATATATATATATATATGTGTGTGTGTTTATATATATATATATATATATATATATATATATATATATAGTAGTATATATATATATATAGATATATATAATACTAATATAATTACATCTATAATATATATATACATCTTATGATCTTTATAATATAACGTAGAGTACTGCATCAAGAAATAAGCGGAAAAGTGCCACAAGAGAAAAATGTTTCCATGTTGCCCCTTATCTCGTACGTATGGAGATCCCTCATTGTTATGTAATGAATGACCAGCACTGTGTGAAGTGAAGACGCTAAGAGGAGCCCAATTGCTACAACCAACTAAAGCCTCCAACGCAATGAGTTCTCATTTAAGCCGCTAAGAAAAGAAAAACCGTCTCTTTGAAGAACTTCAAAAGAGACTCCGAGAGAGAATAATTCCTCCTATTTATTTGAAACTAGCCCCTAGCCACCTAATCCCCATTTCAGAAAATGCATTGCAGTCTGTGTTGTTATGGAATATATTTAATTTCAAAGGTTATGTTTGCTCAATGATCTGTTGTTTTAATTAATATAGATTTATATAAAACCCGTAAAAAAAAATTCTCATCATATGAAGCGATTACCCGTCCTTTTTGCAATACATTCTGCCTGGGGAATATCAGAGGGCGACATAATATTATCATAATACAACTGAATAACTGAATAAACAAGACATCCTGCTATGCCAAGAAAACTTCAGATGAAGCTGAAAATCGATCAACAGGAATTAGTTAATCAAATCCGCCTATAATAAAACTATGAACTGGATACCTATGCAACGATAAAACAATGTTAAAAGATGCTGATTAGCAAAGTTTCCCTTAATAAAAGCAGTAATCAAAAACGGCAATCTGATGTCTTCGCTAAAGTAGAAACTCTTAATTTACTTTGGAGGTGTTACTAGTATTTTGTTGTTACTACATATTTATAAAATTTGGTTGTCAGCTTGCAATATATTTTTTCCTTGCATGAGGTACCTGGACGCCATAACGACTTTTTCGAATATGAGATTTCAATTATTTCTCTTAACATGTTAAATAACTCTGTACCAAGCATCGAATTGGAAGCTAAATGAAAAATGATGATAGATTTGCTCCTTAAATACGTTCAAACTATTCTGAAATACAACCTTCTCGGTAGCTAACTACCATTTTTGTAGTTGGGAAATCCCGATAAAGGTCGAATTGGCAAGTAACCTACTTTTTAATGGCCTAAGGAGTTGTCCCAGTGAACATAAACATACGGAATTCAAAATAATTCAACAGCATCCCACAAAAAAAACCAATGACAAAGCGTATCGCGAAGGCTTAAAGAATCACACAGCATTGAAATAGACGTTCAATATTTATATATCATTAATTAGATTAATGAATCTCTGGGGACGACATCCTTGCGATCTCCTCTATCCTAATACGGTCAGATTTGCCGTCATTATTATTATTATTATTATTATTATTATTATTATTATTATTATTATTATTATTATTATTATTTTATTTTTTTTTTTTTTTTTTTATATCACAGTCCTCCAATTCGACTGGGTGGTATTTTTTGTGTGGGGTTCCGGGTTGCATCCTGCTCCTTAGGAGTCCATCACTTTTCTTACTATGTGTGCCGTTTCTAGGATCACACTCTTCTGCATGAGTCCTGGAGCTACTTCAGCCTCTAGTTTTTCTAGATTCCTTTTTAGGGATCTTGGGATCGTGCCTAGTGCTCCTATGATTATGGGTACGATTTCCACTGGCATATCCATATCCTTCTTATTTCTACTTTTCAGATCTTGATACTTATCCATTTTTTCCCTCTCTTTCTCTTCAACTCTGGTGTCCCATGGTATTGCGACATCAATTAGTGATACTTTCTTCTTGACTTTGTCAATCAACGTCACGTCTGGTCTGTTTGCACGTATCACCCTATCCGTTCTGATACCATAGTCCCAGAGGATCTTTGCGTGATCGTTTTCTATCACTCCCTCTGGTTGGTGCTCGTACCACTTATTACTGCAAGGTAGCTGATGTTTCATGCCTCTTTTTGTACTGGTTCTGTGCAAGTGCCGGGCATTCGCTTGCTATGTGGTTTATGGTTTCATTTTTCGTATTGCACTTCCTACATATGGGAGAGATGTTTATTTCCGTCTATCATTCTTTGAACATATCTGGTTCTTAGGGCCTGATCTTGTGCCGCTGTTATCATTCCTTCAGTTTCCTTCTTTAGCTCTCCCCTCTATAGCCATTGCCATGTGTCATCGCTGGCTAGTTCTTTAGTCTGTCTCATGTATTGTCCGTGCATTGGTTTGTTGTGCCAGTCCTCTGTGCTGTCTGTCATTCATCTGTCTCTGTATATTTCTGGGTCTTCGTCTACTTTTATTAGTCCTTCTTCACATGCACTCTTTAGCCACTCGTCTTCACTGGTTTTCAGTATTGCCCCAGTGCTCTGTTTCTCGATGTTTGATGCACGTCCTCTATACTTAGTAGTCCTCTCCATCCTTCCTTTCGTGTTATGTATAGTCTGTCCGTATTTGCTCTTGGGTGTAGTGCTTTGTGTATTGTCATATGTTTCCTGGTTTTCTGATCTATGCTGCGGAGTTCTGCCTTCGTCCATTTCACTATTCCTGCGCTGTATCTGATTATTATTATTATTATTATTATTATTTTATTATTATTATTATTATTATTATTATTATTATTTATTTCATTAGATGAAACCTAGTATTCACATGGAACAATCATACAGGGGCCATTGTCTTGAAATTCAAGCTTCCAAAGAATGTTGGTTTCAACCTCCCACCGCAGACCCCAAACTGCAACAGTAAACTGATCATGATCCAGATCCAGTGATTATTCATCGCAAACCCACGACATCTGAGCGTATGCCACGACGCTAGCCACCATACCAGCGGACCGAGTCAAACTAATATTAACGTGAATAAGAACATGCACAAAGATGTTGGCTTTACATGTGATAAATCTTAAGTAAGTTTTACTGGATACTGTCATGCTATAAAAAAAGGGGGAAAAAATAAAAAACCGACAACCGGTAGATATGTACTTACATAAAAACTGACATTCTAAATTAAATTTGTGGTATAATGTAATGTGGGATGCATTGCAAATTGCTTCACAAGTTCAATTTAGTCACACCAATGCCAGAAATTAAAATCAAAGTATCGAGAAAAAATACATTAATATATTTTTTTTATCCTAGTTATTTTTTGCTTATGCTTCCACAAATACAAAAACATGAAACGCTTTAAGATCTCAGTTGATCTGCATCAAAAGAGAGCATTGCAGAAATTCAAGTATCATAAAACAAAAAAAAACCTTCCCTTTAACGTGGATACAAAGCAGACAGTTCTTGCTGCCCCGGGGATCGAGTGCAATGTTGCGTGATATTCCTCTTGCTGGTTATTTTTTATAGAATTAAAATTCGTATTTATCTAAAACTGCTCTTGCATTTGTTATCCAGTTAAACTAAGTCTCTCGGACGTACATCAATTGCATGACAAGGCAAAATATGCAAATTAATGCTTGGCATCGCTCAATAGCTCAATAGACTGCTAAAGAATATGTAATTAGCACTATCAGCTTTAAAAAATGAGCTAAAAATTTAAAACCATTCAAATGAAGCAAAACCCCGTTCTGCAAAATTCTGTAAATAGGACAGTGTAATCATGCTTTGAGATTCTTACTCAAGACCACCTCCTTCAGCGATTCTATCAACGGAACCTCATTTCTCTTCGAACTATTTCGATTTCTTCCTTCCTACAGCTGTCAAATGGAAACAACAGATTCCAGACACAAAAGATTTGAAATCAATGATACTTTTCTGACCTAGTTAGCGAATCAAAGTATTTCAAATCCTCACCAGAAAGGAGATCAGGGAATTCTGTTTAAAAATAAGAGGGGAAAATGGTTTAAACAGAACGCATTGCTTACCCTGAGGATAAACTAGGAGAGCTCTGGCCGTTGACTGATCAAAACGCAGTTCCATCTGGTGGTGCCGCAAACTGAATGCCCCAAGGAAAGGACATATGTAAGAGATGGTTGAAGGTAGGATACGAAGGGGGGAATATGATAGATGATATGATCAGTACATTTCGAGCTGTGAGAGACGGAAAGCAACTGCCTCGGACAAAAGAAAAAAAAATTGCACGAAAATATAATCATGGCATACCATACATTTTTAGTAATGATCGTACAGACGGAACGAAATTATCTATATACATTGATAACTGAAAGGTTTTTCCACAAACTTACGGGACAAGTACCGAGATCGAGGAAACTTCGGAACAAGTGGACTCGGCACCAAGGAAACTTTGGGTTTCAAGAGGAGGACCTAGTGGGTTTGGGGAGTTGAGGGGGGCGGGGGGTTGTTCTTCAGGGCCTTGGTTTCCACAGTTACTCTTACATTTTCTTTATTTTCCCCGATTATGATTTGAAAAATTACACCTTTTAGAATACACGGCATATTACAGCAGGATTTCATTAAGGCGATTCCTGCTCTGGAAACCTGCAGTCATTTACGGAAGACAGATAATATTTTTGTTTTCGAAACAACTCAGCAGGCCAAATGAAACGAAACGATGGGCTTATGGACTGTCAAAGGAATTGTGACTGCTTACTTCTGCGTAGTCTCTGAAAAACATAAGTCAAAAATTAAATATCTGTCAAAGAAAGCGGTCTAAGTACGCTCATGGATCGTGACAGCACCTAAAACTTGAGCCTTGATATCGGGAAACGATGAAGAATTCGAAAACGCTAGCCCTAAAATAATAATAATAATAATAATAATAATAATAATATAATAATAATAATAATAATAATAATATAATTAATATTAATTATTATTATTATTATATTATTATTATTATTTATTATTAATTATTATTATTATTATACAAATAAAATAAAATATTCAAACGAAAGGCTTGAAGTGCTGAGAACGATGTCATATCAAAAATAACACTTCCAGGAGTTTAATCTTTTCAAGTAATCTTTTAGGTAGGGTAAACAATTACAAGTACAGAGTCTTGGTTACTTTCAAGGGTTTTGCTTGTCAATATTAATATATTATACTAAAATCACTTGAAAAAAAAAACAAAGAAGAAACGAGTTACAACTGTAAGGACAGTCCATAAAATTTTGAAAAGACAGAGAGAGAGAGAGAGAGAGAGAGAGAGAGAGTAGAGAGAGAGAGAACAATCACCACTACAACAAAAAAGACAGTAACAATCGCTATCACTTGGTGATTACCAATTAACAAATAAAAATAACCAAATAACAGAATTTAAAAATAAAAAATAAAACTCTCGCGTTTTAAAATGCAGAAAACATTGACAATAAAACAGCAAAAAGTGTCAGAAAGAAAATCTTTGCGGTTAGAGCACCAGTGAAAAAAAAGGCACAAATACCACCCGAAACTGGAAAAAAGTCGGGAGTGACTCGTTAAATAAAAATGAAAAAAAAAAAAAAAAAAAAAAAAAGAAAAAAAAAAAAAAAAAAAAAAAAAAAAAAAAGTGAAGGCTGTTCGATGGTCCACAACCTTCCGCTACCAGATTGAAACTGAAAAACAAAATAAGACGGAATACCAGACCTCTAAATGGTGCAGTAATCCTGTGACACAGAGTTATTTTACACTGCTTGTTCAGGATATTTACAGATTACTGGATAATAAATTGCAGTAATTGACACCGAAGAATTCCATAGGATCGCATTACGACATAAGGCTGAAATCACATTTGAAGACATGCATTCATGGAAAACCTAATATTTATCATCTTTTCAATATATATATATATATATATATATATATATATATATATATATATGTATATATATGTGTGTGTGTGCATCACGAATTATTACTCGAAACAGTCTATAATGTGTTTGGATGTCAGTATATTCGTTCACAATAAGTTAAGAAATTAATGTTCTTAACTTCATCATTCACCATAACAGTAATTAAAATGATAACTGAAAAAGACAATACCATTTTTTTAACATTAAAATGGAAGAAATGTGAGGATTTCAGCCTTGCATTTTAATATAAATTTATCCTTTGTGCAGTTGAGCGCTATCACCCGGAGAGAGAGAGAGAGAGAGAGAGAGAGAGAGAGAGAGAGAGAGAGAGAGAGAGACACCTAGAAAATAAAAGATATACAGCGTCAGATCTCAAATTACCAGCAATTCTCCTACCATGAAACTCCCATTGTGATAAGGCCAAATACTATAATAGATTCACATCACCCGTGCATCCGATATCTAGGCCAGTCCCTTACGACGCTCCTGATTGGCTGTTGATAAGCCAATCACAGGGCTGGAAACTCTCAGTCTCTCTCGAGAGAGTTCACATAGGCATGATGTATGTTCCACCTCTCTTTAGAGATACGTCTGAGGAGAGGTGGAACATACATCCTGCCTATGTGAACGCTCAAGAGAGACTGAGTGTTTCCAGCCCGGTGACTGGCTTATCAACAGCCAATCAGGAGCGTCGTAAGGGACGGGCCTAGACATCAGATGCACGCTTTATGTGAATCTACTATAGTACTCTGCTGCTTCCGTACGTTCTTCTTCTGCCCTAACTAACTCCATCCACTTCCTTCATGTCTACGTTTTCACATATTTGAAAAACGAGCGCATCCCTATTTTTTTCCTCAGTGATCACACCAAGAGGAAAATATGGCTCCAATGTTGCAAGGGACAGCTCCAATAAAGAAGGAACATTTACTATCGCCATGAACGTCCCCTCTAGGATTCATCAAAGTGTGATGGGTACAGAGAGAGAGAGAGAGAGAGAGAGAGAGAGAGAGAGAGAGAGAGAGGAGTCTAGGGGCGAAATGAATAGTAAGCAGTCAAAAATAATGGGGATGTGATGAGTTGTTACGCCTGTATAGGATAAATGATGCTTCCCCGATGGGTTTTGTTTGGCATCGCGCAATGAAAGCACCGCAATTTCAAGGTTTTCGTATTCAGATGAGTTCATATTATAAAGAGGGAAACGAAAAAAAAAGGGGGAGATAATAAAAAACGGAAAATGGTACGAATTATATTTCTGAATGGAGACGTAAAAGTTGAACACAAATGAAGTATTACTTACTGGTACATTGTTATGATTTCCTCTTTTGAATCCTTTTTATTTTTTCCTTCCCTTCTTTTTGTTTTAGGACTCAGAATATTCTTGCGCAAGTTGCCTTTAAAAAATAAATCACTTACACCCTTAAATGCACAAAGTAAAGGGGAGGTAATAGATACGCTAAGCCTGCAACGGAAAGGCAACGTTTATAGCCACTAACAAACTCACAGACAGACAGACACACACATACACACACACCGCACAGATATGGAGAAAAACCTCCCCTAAAAGTGACCTGCACCAGGAGGATACATCCGTTATATCCCTCCCCCTTACTATATGAAAAATCTTGGTAATAAAGGTAATGGTGATAATTGCCTAATGTGACCCCACTCAATACTCTTCTCATAAATCTCAACCAGAACTATAATAAGCAAAAAAAGCATTCTATGCGATATCTAATACTTTTAAATCAAAGTTGCTTGCGTTCAATAGACAAATTTAATTTAATTTTGGACACTGCAACTTAAATTACATGTCACCTATTCCTCCGCGGAAATCAATGAAAAAGATTTTACCATACATTTGTTTAAAATGTAGAGAAGGAACACTTTCTTTATTCCAGTTATTTATTTACTTATTATTATTCATTTTTTTGCAGCGATAAATGATCGTTTATCTAAACTAAATTCAACGCCTAACCACCTTTCCCAAACGAACGCCTGTCGACTTTTTTTGACGGTCTCATGGATGCGGTCTCCTTGACGGAAATAAAATGGTAGCGAGATCAACAGACCTGGACAAAAAATGACAAAATAAAAGGGAAGCACAAAGAATGGGTGGTTGCTGGTATCAGAGAGAGAGAGAGAGAGAGAGAGAGAGAGAGAGAGAGATTTTCTTCACTTATACTACTGTCAGTGTAATTCGGTAACCGAATTACACTGGCCCCCTCCCCCCGTCAATAGGAGGAAAATATAAAAAAAATAATCTTGTACAAAAGATTTTCCTGCATCTTAAAAGTGAACGAATGGCAAAAAAAAAAAAAAATGATCAATGTGATGAACAAAAATCAAGAAGATCTTACTAAAAAATAAATTACAACGAAACAAACTACAAACGACCTAGTATTTAGGAAATGACATTCTTTGATTTGGAAAATAATATAAAAGTATTAACATTCTTCCTACAAAATTCCTTACATTTTTAAAATAAAAACATGTATTTCACATTGAAACCAACTATAAAGAGCAAGGGAAGGAGAAAGTACACATACACATACACATATATACGTGTGTGTGAGTGTGCATGCGTCTATTAATAATGCTCGTGCGTATGGTTATGAGCAAAATTATCATTACATTCCAATTTTCAACGGACCCATGTTCAAATTACTTTAACGTCTTCTCCCAGCGTAAAAGTTTATATATTCTATGAGGGAATATAATTATTCGCTCAACTGCTTTTATAAATTAGCCTTCCCTATAAAAAAAAAAAGGGATAAGGAGAAAAATAATTTATGACAAATTGACTCATTTTCTCTCGAGAACTTTAGATTGTTTCTTTTTTTGTAGCTCAAAAGTTTTGTTTAAAAATGAAACAGAGACAGCAGAGGAAATACTTCCAACTTTGTTAAATTTTTTAGTATTCTTTAATGTTTCATCGTGAAGGAATTCTCGTCGTCAGGAAGCTGTTGCAATTTGCGAATTATTCTTTAACCAGATTACAAGGAAAACGAGCTTCAATAGTGTATGCGTTGAAGTCACTCTTAAAAATGGACAGGTACAAGGGCAGCGTGAAGGTTGGTAGGATGACCTACTACGCCCTCGACAGCGTTTAATCTTCTACCTCCAAGTCAACAGGATTTGGTATTTTCGCTTACTTGGGGAGTAGGGCTACAAACTATTTTGTTGGTGTTGTTGTTATGGGGGTAGCAAAGCCTTATGAAGAGACTAAAAAGTTTTGAAAAAGTTGTTTCACGTTAAGTTAAAGATACAGGAATTTTAGGTTAAGATATTTATGATTTATTTATTTGAATGGAAATGCAAAAAATAAATAATGTGCATGAGCAGTACAGAACTGTTATTTCTAATATAATATAGCGTATTTATTTTAATTTCGCTGGTGAAACAATGCTCTATTTGACTATAGATTTTAGCAGGTTTAAATTATTCGGTGCACTGAATTTAGGCTATGTTTCTGTTCGATAATTTTGTGTTTCCACTTCTAACTGAGAGCATATGAACGTGTTTAGTTTGTGTCCTATTCATTTGATCTTTCTTGTTAGTGAGAGTATGGGTAGTACCAAGTATGAGTATTAATTACGAAGACCACTTCACTACCCGTCACTGCATTTACTATAACCCACCTAAAATCCTACCATTGAAAAATATTAACAATCAAAATTTTAACGATCACCACCGTCACTAGGCCGAAAATCAAACAAACGAATAAAGAGAGAGTAGGCGTAGCTGACAACGAACCGGTTAATTGGCAACTAAACCTCGAATGAATTAACAATGTATACCACACGACCCAATCCGTTGGAAGGTATCCACCCCTAAATTCCAAATTCAACTGGAATCTTCTGTGACCTGGATTCCAACCGCTAATCACAGGGAACCGTAATCAAGGCTCACATAGAATCCGTTGACATCGATTCAGTTGCAACCGATAAAGACCCTAACTCTTTTAGCTCATGTGTTATCTACAGTTACAATGGAAATAAGAAGAACAAGGGAATCGTGGAAAAAAATGCTAGGCGAATTACCATAAAATCTTTATTTATGGAACAACCCCTTTTTCAAGAGATATGGTTTTATGAACTAAAACACACACACACACTTTATATATACACATATATAATCATATAATACTATATATAATATATACTATATTATTATATAATATTATATTTATTTTATTTACATGATGCACGATTTTACTGAGCCCATTTTGATCTTTGAAACAAAGCAGTTAATAGTACTAATGCGTGGAAGTAAATGAAATCGAAATTGCTATCTGTTTTTGTGTTTCCGTAGACTATCTGAACCCGCTACATAAATCCACTTTGTACTGACACCAGTTATGCAACCAACTTCCATTTATATCTAGTGATTGAAAGATATCACAAGAGACGAGAACTGACAATCATTTAGTCAGTGACAGGTACGTAATGGGAAAACTCATGACGCAATCGTTGATGGCATGGTCGCTGTAAACAAAATAATGTGGTTTAATGGACATTTTTATATATTCAGACTACAAGTACTTTAGAGATAGCTTCTATAAACTAAAGCTACTTTTTGTTCTTAATAACGTTGCATTGACGAGTTGAAAATTTTAAAGTATGTAATATATTATGATAACCCAACGCTAGTTTTAGAGAACCTGTTTTGTTTGTTCGTATGGTGTTTTTACGTTGCATGGAACTACTATGAGATTCAGGGCTTCTGTACACGGTTTTTTTGGCAATAACTTTTTATCTATGCATTTCATAGATATAACGCTTATTCAGAATACACATTATATCTACACATAAATTTTGACTGTATTCTGCATTACGTAGGTTGAATAAATTTGGTACTTATAATGTAAAAGTGACTTTTTTTTGAAGACGGGCCAACTTACTCAGAGATAAGGTTTCGAACGCACTCGTTACGTAACTTATGACAGCATTTCTTCCCTCTTTCTCGATGGATGATTGGCTATACGTAACGAAGGCTATACCTCTGGCAACAATGACATAATTGTCATAATGAACAAACCAACAAAATATGTTAATAAATACAAAAACACTTCGATTATTAGTCTAACTCCCAAAATAAGTGTCCTAACTCCTAAAAAATTATAACCTACTTTAAAGGTCACAATCAGATTGACAAGATGTAGGGAATAGTTGGTAATTTTCAAAGACATAGTAGACAAGCTTGATTTTGATAACTGCTATATCTAATGTCGAGCAATTTTTATATCGGCTATCTACCTATTTACTGAAAACAAACAAAAAAAATAGCCGGTACCGTATTTTGGCTTTAAACCTTCACCAATAATTATCGTCAGAATGATGACTTCATGAGGCTCCACCCACTTGGCCTCGTTGTAATTCAGAGGATAACACTGAAGGCTATCATGGACATTGTGTATTAGAAAATCTAACTTCTGGCTATAAAAACTCATTTCTCGAGTAGTTGTAAGAAGTACTAAAAGATCCTCAGGGATCCCAGCAGTTGGCCTAAACGTTTAATTCATGTATATTGCTGCTATTACTAATTTTGCGGCACTACTGCTACAGTAGTATTACTACGCTAGCACAGATACCCCACCCACATCTATGTATCGTTCCGCCATTCATAAAGTCTTTATACCAACATGGTCGTACAGACTAAAAAAGAAGAAAAAAAAATGATATCGGATGATCCGTTGGTCTGCTGGAGATTTTAGCACATATAAGCTTGGGTTTACTTTGGATAAAAATCTTATTTTAACAAAAATAGTTATATAAAGACTGTTTACATACAATCTCTCTCTTCTCTCTCTCTCTTGGTGGCATAGTGAATAGTTAATGGAAATGTTCAAAATCCTGAAATGACACTACAATTATTATAATCACGTTACGCTAAATACAAATCAGACCATAAACATTGGATTTAAACTAGAAACTGAATAATTACCTATTCAGGCTATAGTAATTATGGCCACGGGCTTTCTTTTGACTGTATAAAGTTGCAAGTCGTAAGACAAATGCAGTTTTGCAACCACGGGGACAATTCCAAATCCTGTTAGCCATTCTTGACTACTATGGGTTTCAGAGCCGATGGAATAAAGGTGTATGGGAGGGGTTTCTGTCTGGTGGATGGGCGGGGCAACATTTTCGTAAAATGATGTTTACTTTGCTTACGTAATGAATGTTTTTCGACTCTTGGGTCGCAATCATTGGCCATGGCGTCGGCTTAATCATTTTTACTCAATAAAAATTAAAACTATCGGTTTAGGTTATTGATAATGCTGACAAAATTTGTGTGTGGTTGTAAAATATACATATGTCAACTTTCAGCTACATCCGATGCTTTGATAAGGAGCAAAATAAAAAAAAACCGTGTTACAGAGGCCCTGAATCTCATAGTAGTGGTTGTTCAGCAACGGACCAACGGCTTTACGTGACTTCCGAAACACGTCGAGAGCGAACTTTTATCTCCAGAAATACACATATCTAACCACTCAGTGGAATGCCCGAGAATCGAACTCGCGGCCACTGAGGTGGCAGGCCAAGACCATACCGATTCACGCCACTGAGCCACTTTTAAAAAAACCTGTTAGAAGAAGAAAATTGGGAGGGAGGCAGAATTACATGGAGAGATAAAGTGAAGGAAGATATGCAGGGAAGAGGTTTGGTGGAGGATGATGCTTTTGATAGAAGGCAGTGGAGGAGAAGGCGCATCAGGCAACCGACCCCTTAATGTAGGGATAACGGTGGGAAAGAAGGAGCGATGGCATAAGGCCAGTCTCTGCATGTATGCAGACTAAATTTTGAACCTACATGTTAATCCCAGTGTGATATCTTCAACTGAATGCTCAGCCCAGAGTCTATAACTGCCATATAATATTTTAAGCGTACCAAGTAGCTTGTGACTTATAATATCTAAGAACTTCTAGCTTACTACATACATGACCTTTCGTCACGCAGAAAACTGATTCTTATTAATAAAACTCAGTCCCATTCAGAGCTTCAGCGATTTCTGCCACAAAGTCACTTCCATTGTATTGATGTTATGAAGTCAGGTAACTCGCCATCAATCAATTAATCCACTGTACTGAATACTCTCTCGCTAGATATGAAATCTATTGTTCAGGAATCATTTCGATAAAATGCTGCGAGATATGTATTGCGACCAGCAATTGAAATGATGAACTTTTAACAATACTCAAAGGGCTTGCAACCCGAGATTTCAAAGCCTTCTATCGGCCAACAATACTGGTTTGAAATCCCTTAGCTAATCACTTCTAGGAACACAGGGAGGAACATAGGAAGAGAAAAGAATGAATCTATGAATACATATTGCATCATTATACCAGGCTTACTATACATACTAAGAACTAAGAATAATGCAAGAAACTGCAGCTTGTGGTTAAATTAGATGCATATATAAACGTCCACGTATGACCTATTCTCTCTCTTGAAGGGAAATGTTCAAACAATGGTGTAAGCGACCCCCCAAGAATTTAGTTACGAATGGCGAAAAAAAAAAAAAAAACACTGACACACACACACACAACACACACACGCACGCACAAAAGTGTGTATGTGTACGTGTGTTGTTTTGCTTATTTTGATTGTGATATTTTTTCTAATTTACTAACTCCAAGATTTTACGTAATCTGAAGTAAAGCGAACATAGGGGCATCACTTAAGCTTTGTCATTTCTAAAACAAAGTACAACAACAAAACAGCAACAACACAGCAACAACAACAACAACAGCAATTATAATAATAATAATAATAATAATAATAATAATAATAATAATAATAATAATAATAATACAAATTGCAGAAAGACAAGAGAATGGGAAATATAGCCAGATATTAAATTATTTATTATTATTATTATTATTATTATTATTATTATTATTATTATTATTATTATTATTAAACAGAATAATAGTAATCATCATCAGTATTACCATCTTGATAATATAAAATAATAATAATAACTCGTACAGTCATCTTGTGACAGCGGAAGACCTTGGAGTAAAAATTGGGCCATACATCTCGGCTGACGTAACTTTACGACGATAATGTTGACAGATGATTCCTGTGTCGCGGGACACTAACTCAGACTAATAGGGTTCTATTTACCTTCTTTCAAAGTCACCCGTTTCAGTAACAGCACGTTGATCATACTTGAGCTCCCTGGCAAGGTCTTCAGAGAAAATTATGCAGGCAAAGCTTGAGAGAGAGAGAGAGAGAGAGAGAGAGAGAGAGAGAGAGAGAGAGAGAGAGAGAACTCAGTATGCAGACCCAATATTGAAGTAATAAACAGAGTTATTAGTGATTCAAGTTTGGCTGACAATCAACTTAGAGAGAGAGAGAGAGAGAGAGAGAGAGAGAGAGAGAGAGAGAGAGACTCAGTATGCAGACCCAAAATTGAAGTAATAAACAGAATTATTAGTGATTCAAGTTCGGCTGACAATTAGCTTTGAGAGAGAGAGAGAGAGAGAGAGAGAGAGAGAGAGAGAGAGAGAGAGAGAGCTCAGTGTGCAGACCCAAAATTGAAGTAATAAACATAGATATTAGTGATGGAAGTTCGGCTGACAATCAACTTTACTCTTATAGACTGATAAAATATTTCTATCATTTATCCCTCAACTGGATAATACAGATGGACAATGTAGGCGTTTTCTCAACATTACTGCACTGGGAGCAAACACTTTTCTTCATAAGCAATTTCACTTCTCTAGCTCATTTCAAAACTTGGCTATGATAATAAATTTCAAAAATTAAAACAAATGATGCTGCTTACACGAAATCAACTATGAACTTAATTCCACGTTCGCTATTCTATATGTTGCCAACTTTCAAAAGCAGTTTCATAGGTACATTATCTCAGAATAACTGACTTCCCAGATTTAGTCTCTCCATATTGCACGAGCAGATAAAAAAAAAAAACATGACACTTGTTGATAGGTGTCACCTGAAGATATGAAAGGTAAGATAAAATTTGCATCCTAGCCATAGAATAAGTAACATCATTACTACGCTTGCTCACATGCACTATGTCTAATTTCCAGACAGATTCCTGGAAAATCTGCTGGATGCCAAGGAGGATGAGAGCCCAACTAATTTCTAAAGTGAATCATCTCGTTAAATTCTTGCTTTGGCCTTTCCAAAATATTGTATGTCCACAGGTTATCTTTTCCCTAAATCAAAGTATTGACAGCGGGACCACAAGGCAAAAGTAAAATCAATCGCAGTAAAAAAAAAAAATTCGCAAGAAGTCAAATGGCTCTATGAATAAATCAATGAAGATTACGGAAGGAAAATTTATGATACAAGATCATAATTGAACAGGTAAAAGACAAGCAAGGACTGCAAGCAGCCTGTAATGGTATTAAGCTAAGTATATCTTAGTTTGGACCCAGACTACTGAGCTGATTAACAGTTCTCCTAGGACTGGCCCGAAGGATGAGATATCTTTACGTGGCTAGGAACCAATTGGTTACCTAGCAACGGGACCTTACAGCTTATTGTGGGATCCGAACCACATTATATCGAGAAATTAATTTCTAATCACCAGACACAAATTCTTCTGGTTCCTCGTTGGCAGAGCGGGGAATTGAACTCAAGAACACTGAATCGGTAGGCGAGCACGTACCCATTCGTCCAACGAGGAACTTGTGATGATAGTAATAACAGTACAGGGGATTGTAGAAGCATGCCTGTGACTGTATTAGTCACAGTACAGAGAATAGTAGAAACTACTTGCAATGGTACTGGTAACAGTAAAGGGGATAGTAGAAGAGTCTAAGAGAGGCTAGGCAAAATATTCCATTAAGGTGACGCAACAAATATCCGGTGAAAGTCAAAGACAGACAGTGGTACATTAACAGAGTTGTCTGTGCAGGTCCTTATAGCTTCATGCTCGGAATGAAAACCGTGGGAAAACGCTATTATTGTCCCAAAAGCACATGAGAAAAAAAAACAGCAAACACACACAAACAAACACAATAAAGACTGATGTTATCAAGACTACTAGATCTCTCCAAAAACAAAAATACAAGTGGAAAGATTGATAAATAGACAAGTAAAAAATTGCGCTAAAGATTCTACGGCGCATTCGAGTTTCTGTACAGCGGTGCCAGACACCCGATCCATGGCTATACCGTACCTTAGAGGAAAAGCGTGGGAAAGCGCACCTACAGTCTAGCGAAAGATAATAACTATAACTTTACAAAACTTCCAAAGAATGACGCTGGGTAATCTCCTGTAATGGAGACTGGAATCAGAGAAAAATAACGAACGGAACCAGAGATTGGTTGCCAGCCATAAAAAAGATGAGAAAACGAGACATTTAACTGTTATTTATTTTAGGGGAAGCGGTAGCAATTATCTGAATAATCTCGTAGCTATCAAATGTATAATAATGGCGTGAAATAAAGTGCTGATGTAATATAATCTGATTACGCTGCAAAAGAGAAAACCATATCTCTTTCCGGCTTTTATCGCTGCTTTTAAATCCATAATAACTATTTTCAAAAGCAATTAGAATCATATGTCACATGATTCGCTCAAGTGAATTATACGTGGAGTTTATTTCCCCATTCTCATGAGAGGGAGAAGCAGTGATGGTCATTGGGTCCATAAAAAGCAACTTGTAAATTTGAAACATATTCCACAATTCTTAGACGATCTAAAAAGAAGAAGAGGAGGAGGAGGAGGAGGAGGAGGAGGAGTGGAGGAGGAGGAGGAGGAGGAGGAGAAATAGAAATGAATTTACTTCTGAATTTGTTAGCTTAGAGAACCCGTCCAATGCAGTAATGGAGGGGCCGTTTCATTATAACATCAATCAAAAGGACACATCAACATGTGAATTGAAGAATGAGGTGCTCCTACTTTATTGGTCATCGAGGAACAGTAAGGGAACGAGGAAAATCCTCAAAGAAGAGAGAGAGAGAGAGAGAGAGAGAGAGAATCAGGAACTGGGAGTTATAGAGTAATAATGTTCACATTTTCACGGTAAAATAACTAAGAATATTTACCATATAAATTTACGAAATACTTTACGAAATATAATGTAAAGACATTCATTACTTATTTGGATGACAGATGCAAGACAGCCGCAAACAGATAAAACAAGGAAATCACCTGTTTATTCGAGTTACATTTTTTTTACTGGAAACATTAATAAGGGAGATGTACGCAGCACCGTGCAATGTTGACAACATAGCAGCTACTGGTCATTTGAGAACTTCGATTACACTTACCTAACTTACCTAACACAAATTTCTACATTGCATTAGGAACTAGGGATGAGGTAGTGAGTCACCATTTTAAACCTGACTCAAAGATTCAAACCATGCCACAGAAAAGCTAGACTCTCTAGTTCCCTGATCCCCTCTCAAAAAAAAAATAATAAGTTCAAGGGAGTGGTATTTTATTGCCCTGGTGTTGACATGTGTGTTTTGGGGAATTTGAAGAATTAGCCCCCACATAAAGGGCAAACCAATGGTGGGGAATATTAGCATCAGAACTATGACAGCTGAAAGAACCAACTACCATGAAAGTTGTTGATGGCTGTGTCATCTCCAGAACAATTCTGTGATGGTGGAGGTTTGTTTGTTTTTTTCTTAATTTTCTTATTTCGTTCTCAAAGAAGCTCTACAGAGCAAGGTCAAAACGTTCAAAAGTAAAGAGAGAGAGAGAGAGAGAGAGAGAGACGTAGAGCGAGAGAGAGAGAGAGAGAGAGAGAGTAAATAATGTACAGTAAGTTCCAGAAGTGAAGCGACAAATCTCAGAATTGATCGTACTTCTTTAGAAACTCATGGGGTTGCCAGTTAGTATATTATATTCCAATTATTGTCATCCTATCTATCTGATAATACGTATCAGTGATTAACTGTATAAGCGCACAAAGTATTTCCCCAGTGAATGATCAATGTTAGTTCAATAATTGTTTATAAAAAAGGAAAAAAAAAATTTCCCCAAAGAAACATCTGCGGGTCTCAAAGTGTGATATCAACTGTTCACCATAGAGTGGCAGCAGGAACCGAGTGCTTAAGCATTGGCCTAATATTTGTAAATTAACTCTCTACTTTTATAGCGTTATATCGAAAGTTATTATGTTTTCTTTTGATAAAGCACAGAGAAGTTTAGCATCTGATTAAATGAAATATAAATAAGACGAAATCCCAGTTATATGCACGTTTAGCATTGGTTACATGGTTACGCATATGTCAAGAATCAAGGAGAAATATATTTCCCCAGCTTGTTAGTTAATAGTTTCATCAAATTTCTCAATTGTGCACACTTATGCACGTGGAATTGCGTTCAGAGTCGTACCAAACAAGTATTTTTTACGTAAGTTTCCACCTTTTTTTTTTTCTTTTTTTTTTTTTTAGTGCATAAGTGAGACTATTCATGTCCATACGATCCGGAGTGTGAATATGCTTGGCGAGCACTATTTTAATTCGAGTATCTCCTGTTATGCTCTCTCTCTCCTCCTCTCTCTCTCTCTCTCTCTCTCTCTCTCTCTCTCAGGACGTTTATATCTATCAGGAATAACCAGAGGTCTGTTTTAAGAATCGAACACTAGGCCTATTGGTCAAGCTCGGGTGCTTCTTATACATATATATATATATATATTATATATATATATATATATATATATATATATATACCCAAAAAACTCATAAATTTCTGTTATACAATAATGCTTGACTGGATTAAGTAAGTGATTACTGGTAGTCTGTGGAAATATGAATTTGGGTGATATCACTCTCTTATGATACGCCCACTTACGCAAATTCAGTCTTAAATTTCACGGTTGGGATATGATTCGAAGATTTGAGGTAAAAGGTTTAAATGAAAAAGGTGGAGTTAGTATTGTGGGTAGAGGTAGAGGTAGAGGGGGGGGAGGGGGGGGGGGTGGTTGGGGTCGGCGTCTCCCTACTTAACCGGGTGGTGATATTTACGGGTGTTCTGGTTGCTTGCGACCGTCTTTCTTATTTTTTGTATAGCGAGTCTGTTTCCCAAGGGGCAAGGACAGTCCTGGTATCGATCCTGAAGGTTCTATCTTTGCTTAAATAGCAGACAGGGGCCCTGCATTGTAAGCCTTGCAATGCCCGGAACTAGGCCTAGTCAACCTGAAAGTAGCCGCAGCAGTTAGAGCCTTTCTCGAAGATGGTGTTTTATGCTCGGTCCTAGAAGCTAGAATCAGAATATCAACCACACCCAACTTCTCTATTGAATCTAGTGCATTCATGGTTGATTATGTTTAATGTCGCGGAGATTTTCCCTTCACATTCTATTGATACTTGCATGGTTTTATGCATCTTCACTAAAAATAATTGATAATACACTATATAAATATTTGTTTCCACATTACTCGAAATATTACATTGGTAATGTGGTAATCCTGTGTTTGAACGGAGAATTTCAAATTGTTTCGTTTCTATAGTTTGAAGTAATTGCTATCTAAGGACTATTTTTTTTTTCCGTCTATTTTTACTTTAAAATTATGACTATTACCGTTCATCTTTTTTTTTTTTTATGATTGTATATCAGTATTTGATATTTGTGCATCATATGTTAGCTTTATTTTGCTTGATAGAGCTTGCACTGTACAAAAAAAAAATTCAGCTACGAGTTGTAGTTGCCAGTTAGTGAATCTCGAACGAAATTCTCTGAAATTTGTCGCTTTCAGTTTTGGAACTTACTGTACGTCGGAAAAATTGAGTCCGGTTTCAACCTCCATCTTGCGACAATTCTTTTCGGTGAGAAAAAACCATTCAAGAATTTCGTCGGGAGCGCATTTTAGAGGAAGCATTCTCACGTTTGTTTCACAATGGTAAAAAAAGAAAAAAACCACTTTACCGCCTTTTACGTATTGTACAAAAACAATTCTTGTTTCTTTATGTGATGGGTAAAAATTTTATACACACACACACACACGCACTTTTATACATATATATAAATATATTTTATATCTATCTATATCTATCTATCTATCTATCTACTATCTAATCTATCTATATATATAATATATATATATATATATCATATATATATATATATATATATATATATATAGAAATTCACAAATATTATTTGATATCGAATTCACTACAGTTTTTGGGATAGCTTCACACCCATGGGACATATAACTGACAAATGTCTCTGCCCGGCTAGGATTCTAACGTGGGTGTTTACGCAGTGCAGATATAATGGTTAACATTTCTAAACCAAAGTCCCAGGTTCAACGGTAAGTTGTTGGGGAAACGCATTCGTTAATAGGTCATTGTGGTTTAATAAATAGAAAGGCATGCACAGCGTGAGTAATAATTAGTGAACAGATTATGCACTTCAGCCTAACTGTAAATACTACAACGAAACGCATTTGAAACGAAAAATAGTTTTGTACGTCAACATGGCTTATTAAAATTAGCTTCACATTTCTAACGAAAGGATATGGTAGGTAGAGTTGAGAGAGAGAGAGAGAGAGAGAGAGAGAGAGAGAGAGAGAGAGAGAGAGTAAAAATTCCATTAAAAAACAAATGTTTTATCCGGAATAATTAAAAAAAAAAATTCTGTTAAGGGGAGAGAGAGAGAAGGGGGTTGAGGATTTTGCTGTAAAAATTCGAGTTGGAAGAAATAAGGTTTCAATACGGAATAAATATTATTTTTTAAAATTCTGTTAAAGAGAGAGAGAGAGAGAGAGAGAGAAGAGAGAGAGAGAGAGAGAGAGACTAGAAGGTCATCAGCAAAACAGAGCTATGCCAGTGACAATGATTTGTAAGTTTAGGTACTGCTCATGTGGCTGGGGTAGAGTCGGGGTAGAGTCGGGGTGGAGGGGGTGGAGGGGGTGGAGGGGGGGTGGGTGGGTTGTGTGAGAGGGGGGGGGGGGAGAGGGGTGTGGGGGTGTTAGCGGAGGAAGTTGCGGAACGTAACTAACTAAATCCTTTGTTCCCTTTAAATTAATAATCGTTCTGGACAGCGAGGTCGACGGTCCGGCCTACACGTGCAGGTCTGATGAACCCGAGCGCCAGATTCATGGCAATTAATTCTTCAAAAGTTCACGATTTAATTTCGCGTAATCCTCGCAAAATCTCGTTACATCTCTCCCATCCGGCGACATTCATCACAGCGAATGAAAATAAATATTCATGCATGGGTCAGTCGGGATATTTTTACTCTCCCACGGTACAGGAGATAAGGGAAAAAGGTCTTTTCCCTCCATTGTATGTTTAACATTTCAGAGACGCCAAGAGATGGGCTAATGTTATATGAACTGTAAACTAGTCCCTACATTTACTGGTATTTTTTTGGCTAGTTCTGCGACAACTTCCTTAAATTACTACAGTCAAGTAACATTAAGCTGTAATAATAATAATAATAATAATCATCAATAATAATAATAATAACATGCTTTATTTATTAAAAGTAAGGCTACTTCAGCTGCGTTACACTTGTAGAGATTTTTCTCTGTTTTCCGAATAGCGGCTTATTCCGTGCTACTTAAACAGGCTAGTAGAGCGCCTATTGAGGTCATGACCAAATACAGTGTCAAAATCGGTGTATATAAGTCACTATTCGGAAAACAGAGAAGAATCTCTAAAAGTGTAACGCTGCTGAAGTAGCCATTACTTTTAATAAAGTATGCTTGAGAGAGGGTCTGCTTCCTAAGTATAATAATAATAATAATAATAATAATAATAATAATCAATAAATAATAATAATAATAATAATAATAATAATAATCTTTACTTTCGGCACTTAGACCATATATATACATAAGTTCTAACACAATGACTGTCAATAACCTGCGCACTGCTAAAATATATGTATCTTTAAATATAAGTAAATAAAATATAGTGATGAGCGTCGTGGTATACCACTCATATGTCGCGGGTTCGCGCCTTCCCCAGGTTGATGAAAAATCACTGGCTCTGTATCATGATCAGTTACTGCTGCATTGTCCTGCGGCGGGAGGTTAAACCAACATTCTTTGGCAGCTTGAACTTAATAATAATAATTCTAACCCTACGATTGTATAAGATTCAGCAGTTGGCGTCCCATCATTCTGCATCTCACCTCTACTGGCAATGAGAAGCGAAGTTAAGTATATCTTAGTTAAATCGTGTCACTGAGTTAATTAACAGCTCTCCTAGGGATGGCCAAAGGATTATATATTTTGACGTGGCTAGGAACCAGTTGGTTACATAGCAACGGGACCTACATCGTATTGTCGGATCCAAACCACATTATATCGAGAAATGAATTTCTAATTACCTTTGGCATAGAGGGGAATTGAACTTCGGACTAACGAATCGGTAGGCGAGCACGTTAACAACTCTCCAAAGAGAAACTAGAGTGGCGAATAACATTTCTATTTGATATATTAAATGAATCTGAATAATTTACAGTCTATATAATACGGTTTTATACCAGTAATATAGTGTAAACTTACGAAACGTTTAGTTTCCCATTTTAAAGCGTCATCCTAAGGTTGCAAAATAGAATTGAAACATGTAAAAGAAGCACAGAAGTTTCTTCGGCGCAATCGTGTTTTCAGTATACAGCATGTAAAGCTGTATATGAAACTCTCAACCATGGCCTATGAAACTTCCAGCCATGACCCAGTGGTGGCCTGTGTTGTTGGCACCTATGGCAGCGCCAGACGCATGATCATGGCCAAACTTAACCTTAAATAAAATGAAGAAACTACTGAGGCTAGAGGGCTGTAATTGGGTATGTTTGATGATGGCAAGGTGGATGATCGTCATACCAAGTTGCAGCCCTCTAGCCTCAGTAGGTTTTTGAGATCTGAGGGAAGACAGACAATGTTCGGACGGACAGACAAATAGTCATCTCAATCATTTTTACAGAAAACTATAATTGTAACTGTTATGAGAACATTGGAAAGGGGCCGTAAGGTCTGACATACAGGAAGAGGGGCGGGTTACTCCCATTATTATCATAGGAGCAATTCTCAGAGGGACCAGCGCTATATTTTCTTGATATAGTGGGAGTTAGGATTCAGGTTTTTTTTTCCTTTTTTATGAATGAAAATCCTCCGTAATTAGAGAAACGGCAATTCTATCAAGGGGAAGAACTTCACGGCAAAGAGCATGCATCTGTTGATCTATCCAAAAGACCTCTAAAATATCTGTTAGTCATGAAAGATGTAATTACCTTAACAACGCATTCGTGAAAAGTTTTAATATGAATCTTGGCTCTCATACATACCTATAACAAATGCTTGGGCATCAATTTCTCAAAGGTATTGTTACATAAAAGTAATCTCCACTATGAAACAATTGCCATGGACCCTAAGTTAGTTCATCTTTAAACATATTCCATATGATAGCATGTCGTTATTAAAAAAAATATTATTATTAATAAACCTTCGGTTGTGTCATAATTAAATCATACGAGGCTTGAAATTACAGTTTTGTAGGTCACTCATCCGCACTTATATCTTATTCCCTTCTTTATCTATTTATTTACTGTACATCACATTCGAGTCCATTTAATATTATTCATATTCTCTCCATTCTCATCTTCGCCATTTCATCCTTTCTAAATCGACATACTCTTTCTCGGAAGCATGCAAGGCAATTCTATGGCCTTCTGGAACTTTCCCCCTTCAGTGCGAGGCAGAACGTGCTGTTAAAATCTGCATGCCATACTTAATTGCAGACACCACAATTGTATCATATTCTGTAGTCGCCTCTTCTAAAGGGAGAGTGTAGCGTTTTGCTTGCACATGACACACACACACACACACACACACACACATATATATATATATATATATATATATATATATATATATATATATATATATATATATATATATATATATGTGTGTGTGTGTGTGTGTGTGTGTGTGTGTGTGTGTGTGTGTCATATCACATTACCGTGATTCATACAATATATCGAGCTACAAATGTGCTTTAATATCTAATTCGCTCTGCCTCGGAATAATATATTTTCATATATGTTTAACCGAAGGGGAATTTTTTTAGGCGATACTAGATTGCCCGCTGACGGGCACGAAACCATCGACCCCTTGAAATCCAGGCTTCGCTGTCGTCCTGCCCTTCAGCAGCAAATCTATTATCGCCTAAAAAATTCCCCTTCGGTTAACATATACGAAAAATATATTAATTCCCGATGCGAGCGAATTAGATATTAAAGGACATTTGTAGCTCGATATATATAGATATATATATATATATATATATATATATATATATATATATATATAAATATATACATACATATATATATATATATATATATATATATATATATATATATATATATAGTGTGTGTGTGTGTGTGTGTGTGTGTGTTGTGTACTGGTAATCTTCTTAGGCACGAAGATATAGTAATTCAGTTGTATTCCACATAGGAAAATGAAAAAGGTATGTCTCAGAAAATGCCCAACAGTTTCGTCCTCCAATGGACCCCTTCTTGGAGCGTTTATTAAGGAAAGAGATAAAGTTTACAGTGCATGCGGCCAAGAAAGGCCTAAAATTGTTAAAACATACAGTTTACCAAAAGCTATCAGTTTGAGCTACATACTATCAGCATGTAAAAAATAACAATAAAACAAGAATAGCAGTTGACACAAATGAAAATACCAAAATATCTAAACGAGGTATTACATCCATTTGAAACAGCATAACATAAAGTACTATTAACAAGCGTATACTATGTGATAGTTAATGGATAAACATATCCAATTTGTACTGACGTTTCATGACATGTAAGATAAAATATCTAATTTATACAAACCAGGCGATAAATTAAAATGTTTTCCTTTGCTGTGAATAATGCAAGCTGTCTCTATCAAATTTCAATAAAACCTGTGCTCTTAAACAAAATCTTTGACCCGAGCCAGTCAATCGGTACATTACCAACATACTACTATGAACACATAAAGCATTGGTCGTATTATTTGTTCGTATATTATATTTATGATTTATAATGCGTTTTTCGAGTGTCTTCCCAGATTGTCCTATATAAAAAAAACTACTGCACTTACATGGGATCTTATATATGACTCCTTCATTGTTTTTTGGACTATTATGAATTAAAGTTTTTCCAATGGTGCTAGGATATGAAAAAGTTGTACTAAAACCAAGTAACCTTATGGGGTAGACTATAGATTCTAATGTGGGATGGTATGGGACACATATAAAATCCAGTTTTCTGTTTTTCTCCTCATATGAATAAAATGTTATTCGTGCTAACTTTAGACTGTAATCAATATCTTCCAATTTAAAATTATTTTCAATACCAACGTGATATATAAATTTTCGTTCCTCATTGATAAATTCCGGAATGCAGATATTAAGAGCTCTAAGAAACATTGATCTTAATGCTGAGAGTTATACTTCTACTTTGTGTGAGGAGTTAAAATGCTAATAATAAGATTGTTATTAGTAGGTTTTTATGTGTATTTTAAACATGTAATTAGAAACTTACCAACTGACCTCACAACTGTAACAATAAAAAAAATGAGATAACACCATTGTCTTTTTCGTCAACCGAAAAAGTTATGGAGGGAACTAAATTATTGAGGTCTCTTAGAATCTTCTGAATGTCCATATAAGTTTTCAGTACCGCAAATACATCGTCAACATATCTAACCCAGAAAACAATATCTGCCATAATTGAATTAGCTATTCTAGACTCATAACATTCCATGTAAATATTTGATAATACTGGGGACAAGCAATTACCCATCTGCATTCCAAATTTTTGTCGGTAAAATTTTCCATTAAAAATAAAACAAGTGTCAACCACGCACAGTCTGATTAGTTCTATAATTACATGATTAGGCAAAGACATGACATGCTTATTTAGTTCGCTATTTAAAAATTCTAAGACGTCGTTGACAGGTCCACAGGTAAACAGACTTAACATCAAAGCTTACCATTATTTCATCATCTTTTGGAGTTTTCCTGATTATTCTGTTTACAAAATCTAAATTATTTTCAACATGTGAATTAGATATTGTATCTACAAGTGGTTGCAATAATGTTACAAAGAATTTAGAAAGTTTGTAAGATACTGAACCAATAGTACTAATTATAGGACGCGATGGTTGTCCCTTATGGTTTTAATTGTACCATACACATAGGGAAGTCTAGCATTTACAGTAGTAAACATACAAACCATATCTTGATTGTTCGCAAATATCTTTCTTCAATCTTTTATGAAAACT
>NC_087203.1:103551591-103571591 GCF_015104395.2 Macrobrachium nipponense
GAAATACATTGGAAGTGTGTACGTTTTCCTTATGCTTTGAAATGCACAAATATAATGGGGACACAGAGATTACTATTATTTTTATTGTGTTGGAGAGATTGCTTTAAAAGTGGTGCTGAGTGATGATGAGTGATGGTGAATGCCGATGAGTGGTATTGTATCTGGTGTTGTATCTGATGATTGTGTTGATTGGTGTTGACTGGTATCATGGGGGTGGCAATGGCGATAAATACCGTGGAAATGGCAATATTAATGATTTTACTGGTGACATGGGAGACATTTTTTATGGGAGATATTTACAATGAATAATTTTTTTTACGGGAGGGTTACTTAAGTAGAATTATCATTACTTGAGACATATTTTACGAGAGGTTTAAGATATTTCATGGGAGATTATTTTATAATTATTACAGATAATTATATTATGGAGAATTATTACAATGAATTATGGGAGAGGTTTTGTGGTAAGGTTAATTATTGAGTTTTTATAATTTTGGAGAATATATCAGTCGTTCATGAGTGATGAATCTGGTTGAATCTTGATGAATCTTACTGAACTTTTGGTGAATTTTGTGCCGAATTTTTTGAGAATGGACAAGCATTAACATTAGTAATGTTTTTTATACTAATACTAGTGATTTTGATGATAGCAATTTTGGTGATACTGCTGATAATGATACTTCTGATACTGATTTTTTTGTATACTAATACGTGGGTGCTGTAATGCTATCAAAGGTAGTGAAATATTTTTTGAATTTGGGAGGAACTAACAACACATTTTTTTTGTTTTTCTTTTTTATGAGTTCAGCAGATAATTGCTTGACATATACGTGAGTCATGAAGATAGTTAACAGAGCCGTTGATTTTTTTTTTTCTTTTCTCCTTTTTTGGAAGTTAGCCATCGCCGACACAAGTTTTTATCATGGGTGAATTTGAATTTATTTTTTCTCTCCAGTTTGTGTGAATATTTTTTTTAATGCCTTAGTTCGTGACTTAGAGTCATTGTTCGGGAATGTGTTTGTGTTTTCAGCTGTCTGATGCAACAGAGAGATATATGGGAGAATTTTTGCATTTTTTTTAATGCATACGTAAAGGTACTACGTTATTTTTTTCTGGATATTTATGTTCCAGAAATTGTGAGTTTCTTGCACAATACCTTTGTTGTATTTGTGACAACTTTGCCAGAGATATTAAACTTGGCTAAGTTTTTAGTGGCTTATGTTGTAGTGCATATGGAGAAGTCTTTGCTTAGACACTGAATTTGGAGTTCTGTTATAATGAGTTGTGGCACATTGGTGATTTTTTCTAGAATTTCCTAGACAATTTTTTTTTGCCGAGTTTTTGCCGTTTCAGTTTTTCAGTTATGCTAAGGAGAGAGTTTATAGTTTCTTACTATAACATTGCGTTATTCTCAGGAGAATTGGAGGTATATTATTTTGGAGTTATAATTTGAGATATAATATATTGGAGATATATTTTGGCCATTTGATATTTGCCTATGGTGGTGAGAGCTATGTTTAGTTCAATTATTTTGCAGCCATCTTTGTTGCAAATGGAGACACATTTTTGAGGAGATATATAGGGCAATATTTGTGAGTGGGTCAGCTAGATGCTTTAAATGCGCATTTTTTTGGAGATGGGACTTCATTTTTTTATTATCCTGATTGGAGATATATTTTTTTGGAGACTCATTTTATTCCACATGGAGTTATTGGTGAAATAGAGGTAAGTATTTTTTATTTCGCCGAAACAGAGGTGAATATTTTTTTATTCCTGGAGTGGTGGTTTTTTATTAACACGTGGTTATTGGAGAAATAAGAGGGAATATGGTGTGGGGGTGGCTGTTAATCAAATGGAGGAAATATTTTTATCACCGGAGTGGTTTTATTATTAATATGGTGAAAATATATGGAGGTGGAATTAATCTTTGGCTGGTGACCTTTTTTGTGGTTATGATTTTTTTAGTTGAATTCCTAGAGTTTTTTTCGAGCCAAGAGAAGAGTTCTGGTGGTTCTTTCTTTTTGGTTTTGTGACTAATTGGAAGCGAGTGGCATTACTGCATTGTGGTCCTATGGAGATGTTGTGCTTTATTTTTTATGTTCACAAATGTGTTATTTTTGGAGGCATATAATTGCTGCATTACGAGTTTATCGTAGTTTTTTTATCCCGAATAGGTGATAATTTTTTATATAATTGGGCAGTAACATGTGAGAGATACGTCTTCGAGACAATCTTTGAGCAGCTTAGTCATATCCTGGAGTTAATTAAGTGAAATGTGCTTACATGGTTTCAGTTAGACCTTTTCTGAGAATCATGAGTTTCCGAACTTGCGTGTCTGACTAGACATTTGTTTGTGCCGCAGTTTGAGCACATGTGTCCGCAGGTGGATTTTCTGCTGACAAACGCTGCGATGAGTCCTGTGTGCTGATTCTTTTCCTCTAACGGTGATTGCTCAGAGTTTTGCAATATCTGGAAATGTTGACCATAACATTTCACGAAAGTGCACTGTGTCAGTCGCATGAAAGTTGCGATGGCAAAAATCCGTAGCTATACATGTGGCATTTATGGGGAAGAAGTGGGATTATGTATATTGTGCATATATTGTGTGTTTTTGTGATTGGGAAGTTTACTTGTGATTATCCTTTTTTATTTTCTTCCTTTTCCTATGAGAGATGTAATTGGGGTTGAGCTTTAAATAGATATTTCTTTTTGGACGGAGATGTAATTTATCGGGTTGTGATTTACATAAATGGGCGTTTGACATTAAGTCTCATTGTGAATAATTATATGAACAGTAAAAGGGGTTTTTGCTATTAAACGTTGGAGATTTTACTGATTTTGTGAGTTGCTGTAATATCACGAGCTTGAGAGAACATTTTTTATTTTTGGGTCTGGGCTTGTTACGTGATCTTTTTTTCCTTGGGCATCATTTACTCCCCTTTTTTTTTCTTTTTTTTTTCTTTTTTTTACTTCCTGATAACATTAGAGTTTGAACAAATGTGAGGTGCAGAAGTCCGTGGAGTTACTGTGACGTTGCTGGATTGTGTGTGCTGAGGTTTGTGAATTTTGGGAATTGAAGGTTTAGGAATGCACTTGAATTTTTTTTCCTTTGTGAGTTGTGATAATGGACTTATGATTTAGCTGGTCCTTATTAAATGGGAGTTAATTGGGAGACATTCAGGTTAGTATTTCTGAATTTTTTCGGGTCAATATTTGATAGAAGTAGTAGTATGTCTGGGGTTAATTTTTTTCTTTTTTGATTGACCGATGACTTGATCTGACTATACTTTAATAACACACCATAAATCGTCGTTCCCCGACGCTAGCCAAGACGTCCCAACCCCAGCCGTGCAGAGGATGGTTGCTGTTTCGTTTATCCAGGGTGATTACGAGATGTTTCTACGAGTTTAGAAGCCGAAATTAAGATAGATATTAAAGGGACATTTGTAGTTCGAATAATATGATTATGAATCAACGGTAATGTGATAGGACTTATATAATGACAAACGTGCGGGGCAAAAGCACTACCCCACGCAAACCGAGAACGAGCATGTGGGCTGGATTGCACTCTCCAAAACAAAAAAATACCTACGCGCGGCTAGGTTATTTGAGGTGGGTAGGAGGCATATGCTTACGATCTATTGCGGTGGCGGGGTTGTTTGGGGCGTTCACTTGCCAGTACCCTGGGATTTGAGAGGTCGATGGTTTCTGAGGTTTGATCCGATAGTCAATTCTTATTATGGATTAATAAATTCCCCCTCGGTTAAACATATATGAAATATATTAATTCCGAGGTTAGAGTCGAATTAGATATTTAAAGGACATTTGTAGTTTCGATAGATATTATGAATCACGGTAATGTGATAGATTTATATAATAATATAATATATAATATTATATACTATATATATATATATTATATATATTGATTATTATATTATAGCATATATATAAGCTATTATATCTATATATATTATATATATATATATTTAGATATATATATAATTATCTATATATATAATATATCTATATAAATATATAGAGATATATCTATATATAGTAGTATTATATATATGATATTATCTATATATAATAATATATTAGATCTATATATATATATATATAATAATACATATATAGATATATATAATATATATATATATAATAAGTATATATATATATATATATATATATTAATATCCTTTTTCAGTTCAACTAAATGCACAAAGACATACAGACAACTCACAATACTGTAATCAACCTTATTGAAACGAAAGAAAATTTTTTCACCTGTGTTACTGGGATCTAGACGATTTTTTTGTTTTTTTTTTAACGGTAAACGTTATTATTTTATTTACATTTTTAGAAAAACCAGTTTCCGGTTACATTTCAGGAATTTTCAACCCCAGTCAAGTAATGCAACCGTGTTATTACTCAAGGAAAAGGGCCTAGTAAACCAGGACCTTTGGTAACCCAAGGAATCGGTCATGTTTGAGGCAAAATACGAAATTTACGTTGCCACTTTCATTTGATTTCAAATGTAAACCGTCTATTTGCATTCAAAAAATAATCCAAAACTGATAGATGGCAAATCAGATTTATTCAAATGCGTTACGCCGTAAAGAAACAAACGCCCCCACAAAAAAATAAAAAGCGTTTATATCTACGCGGCGTTTTTCCTTATTTTTTCCCTTAGCCGGTTTCACCAGCAAAGTATTTTTGGATGGGGGCTACTTAGCCCTATCACCTCCTCCACCCTGGGTAACGCCTCAGCTAAGTGCGAAGTACAAACAGGTCCTAATCGCTTTCCTATCCGCTGGAATTAGATTATGCTGGGCTAAGTCTTCACCTACCAGGAATCTTAAATATAGTTTACATCCAACCATTTTGAATTACTCATTGTTTGCGGCTGCATCTCATGCCACCATATTGTTCTACCCAATCGTGAGACCTCTTGCTACAATAATCCAATAAAACCATATTATATATACTATATATCATAGATATATTATTATATATATATTATATATATATATATACATATATTTAATTGATATATATATAATACTATATGAGTATGATCAATAAAAAGGAACCCATCAAAAACACCAAAATATAGAGAGAAAAGTACTATATTAAGAGACTGCTGTGTCTCCCTCTTCCAGGGTAGATGAATGAGAAAGTTTAAAGAACAAAAAGGTGGTATTTATACACCAAGATGGTCCATCCACAGGCAAAGCAATTTGAGGTCATCCCTGCTGATAATCTGGTCTTTAATCTTTCCTTAAGCGTTGGTTGAATGAACAAAAATCTTGTCGATCGTATCTGAAACCCATGTGCTCCTTTTTGAGATGTTCATTAACCTGCCGCTCCATTTTATTAAGGCCAGACTTCCATCATTTTGACTTTTGGTACCGGCAGGTTTGCTGCTATGAATTACAACGTGACAAATTCCAGTTTATTCTATGGTTTTTTATGTTTATTTAATAGGTTTGAAAATAGCTGAGTTTCTGTTGTCCATACCCTAACTGAAAGCAATTTGTTGGTTGGTATTAATCTCTGGGGAAGTGATTTACCTTAATAAACCGGATGTAGAAAATTGGTCAACAGTCCTGGTATGAAGATTTTGATAAACCCTAGTGTCCTTGGGATGTCTTTTGTTGGACGTTTAATCAGGGAATTTGGCTAAGGTGTTTTGGGTAAGTAAATGCAAAAGGGTTTAGATTTGCAGAGGGTCTGAGTCACCAATCTTAATCGTGTCCCAGGTTGTGGGAAAATCTTTAAATTTTATTTTTTTGTTTGGAGGTGTATCTCTGGCTTCTTTTCTTTTAGGGGGTCAGGTAGAAAATTGTGTTTGCTTTATGAATTGGCTCTCTCAATTATTTATGGTCAAGGAGACTTACTTTAAAGATGAAAGATTTGCTTTACGAATTAGATTCAAATTCTTTTTCCAGGAAATATGGGGAACAAATTCGTAATGGCTCTTAAGAACAGGTTGATGGCTACACCTATCTTGATAGCAATGTCCGTGATAGCTAAAGTTAGTGAAGGTATGAAAGTGAGAACGTTTGTTTGGTTTTCTATATTTGGTAAGATTTGTATTTCTGTGGTGTTTTCCTCTCATTAATTAAAAACAAAACCAAAACCCTTAAGCCAAATCCCATGCATTTAACGTCCAACCAACAAAAGACCATCCCCAAAACCAAAAGCACTGGGGTTTATCAAATCCCATGCCAGGCCTGTGAACCCAATATTCACATTGGATTTCACAGGTAAACTCACTTTCCCCAGGAACCATTAATAAAACAAACCAAACGGCTCATCAGTTAGGTATGGACAACAGAACTCAGCTCATTTTTCCAACCATATAAATTAAACCATAAACCATGGAATAAACTGGAATTTGGTCACGTATAATTTATTTTTAGCAGCCAAACGTTGGTGGGAACAGGAGTCAAATGTATGGAATCCGGCCTTTAAAAAAAGGGAGAGGCAGGTAATGCAAACATCTTAAAAGGAGCATGGGTTTCAGATTTGTACGATCGACAAGGATTTTCAGTTCAACCAACGCTTAAGAAGATTTAAAGGAAAGATTATCAGCGCGGGACTGACCTAAATTGGGCTTGCCTGTGGATGGACCTCTTGGTATAAATAAACCACCTTTTCTTTGTAAAAACTTTTTTCCATTCATTCTCTACCTGAACCTGAAATGAGGCAGCCAGGTCCTCTGAAATATAGTACTTTTCTCTCTATATTTTTGGTTTTTTTTATGGGCGTCCTTTTATTAGAGGAGGATTCTGTTGTAACAGAACATTTTTACCAGTCCATATACTATATTATATATATTATATATATATATATATATACAATATATATATATAATATAGTTATAATATATCGAATTACAGAAATGTCCTTTAATTATCTAATTACAAACCTCTAGTTCGGGAATTAATATATTTTGATATATGTTGTTTTTAAAACCGAGGGGGAATTTATTAAGCGATATAGAATTAGGGCGATCAGGGAGAGGTTGCGAAACCATTTCAACCTCTCAATTCCAGGACTGGCAGTGAAGCCCAAGACCACCCCGCCCACCCCGTGGGCGGGGTTGGTCTGGGGCTTTCACTGCCAGGTCCTTGGAATTGAGAGGTCGATGGTTAGCCACCTTTTTCTCGATCGCCAATTCTATTTATCGCTTAATAAATTCCGCCCTCGGTTTAAAACAATATATGGAAAATATATTAATTCCGAGGTAGAAGCGAATTAGATTATAGAAAGTGGGCAATTCGTAAGTTCGATATAATGTTTATATGATTCAACGGTTAATGTGATAGAACGATATATATATATATGTGTAACATATTATAGATATTATATATATATATATATAAGTATAATAATATAATATATTATATATTATCTATATAATATATATTCCTTTGTAAGTGGGTCCATATCCCGAAAACAGTTCCTGTCTCATAAAGAGCTGTTAATGATAATTGAATGTTAGGATCTGTTCCGTATGCATGAGAAATTAATAAGGCAACAGGAGACCGGACCAGACAGACAGACAGACAGACAGGACAGACAGACAAAGAAACAAAGAGATTATTGATTGCCTAAGGTTCATATTAAAAGTGGCCACCCGGAGAGATCAACACATTGAGGGAGAATTTATTTTCAAACTGGGCAAGAGTGAGAGAGGAGAAGAGAGTCGTGAGAGAGAGAGGAGAAGGGGGGGGGGGGGGAAAGATGAGTAGAGGAAGCAGATGAGAGAGAGAGACAGACAATTTGTTGTAAAAGTGCCAGTTTACAAAGGTAAATAGAGCCTCATACGAGGCTTAAAAACGAAATACTTTCTGATTCTTTCATGGCATCACTTTGCCGTAGGATCGCTCTCTCTCTTCCTCTCTCTATTCATCTTCTTCTCTCCTCTCTCTCTCATCTCTCTCTCTCTCTGTTGCCATTAATTTAATAATGCCACGACAGGATCTTAACATTCCTAGAACACGCACACGCCCAGAATAGCGAATTTTATTAAGATAGGTTATTTGCTTCTCACCCAACATTGACAAAAAGCAAACAATTTGGGTTTTTTTCGGAAGAATAAAAAAAAGATGAATGGAAATATATAAACCCAAATCAACTATTACAAAAAGTTCCCAAACAATCTTCCTTAGCAAAACGACAAGTTTCAACAAATTATCCATGGCGCCTTAAAAAAGTGCAATAAAAAATTATAAGAAGAGCGCACACAAAGACAGTATGGCTAGATTACCTTAAAGGAAAATACCATATGTAATCATTAGCTTTTCCTGGTCCAAACGTTTCCAGCAGTGAACACAACGTTGGAGGTCAGTGGAATTACGACACCGCTCATCTTCCTCAACAAAATTTCGTGACTTTTAATGAAGCTTCTCAACTTTTTCTTGCAAGACTCCCTCCTTGGACGCTAAACAAAAATCATTTTCAGTTTATGTTTAGTGTTTTTTTTTTTTCTTTTTTTTTTTGCCTGAAACTTTCCGACCACAACACATTGAGATATATTGCTTTATTTATACTTTTGGAAAAACGTTTAAGAAACGAAAATCTTTACATCTCTTACAAATAAAGTTACAGGGAGATCATTTCATATTCACGTGGATTTTTCCTTTTGTTTAATTTCAATTTCAACTAGTTTTTCCGGTCAAGATCCGGATATGAGTTTTAAGTGAATACAAGATACGATAAAAATTAAATAGGTGGAAAAACAAAAAATTTATTTAAGGTTTATTCCAAGGTCTGAAATGGAAATGGGTGATTAGAAGTTTCACGCGGTCTTGACGTGGGCATTGGAAGTCACGTAAAGAAAGAAGCCTTTGGTCCCGTTGCTGAATAACCACTGGTTTCCCATGCAACGTCAAAAATCCAAAACCCCACCTACCAAACAAACAAGGCGGTGAAAAATAAATGTGCCAGCCCCAAAAATACTTAGAAAAGCATCTTGAAAAAGCATGATATATAATTAAAAACGACTGTATATTACTGATGAACACAATACAAAGAAGCAGAAACGAAAAAGTGAGCAAATATAAGTTCGTAAAATGAAATAATATCACTTCCAGAAACAGGACCATAAACAAACAGAGAGAAGGAAAGTCTCACAAAAACTGTGCGAGATACCGACCCTCCACAAAATAAGACAAACATAAGTTTCAAGAGTTTTTCTTTTTACAAAAAAAAGTAAATAAAAAAAAATAATAAAAAAATGTCAGCAGTTTTGGAAAATATAATTTTGAGAGAGAGAGAGAGAGAGAGAGAGAGAGAGAGAGGAATCAAGTCTATAATTTACAATCAGGTATGCAACCAGTTGTATTTGAGAATGGCAGGGACAAGAAAATAACAAGATGAAATTAGATAAAAATGGCAGTTAGGAAGTCTATAAATAAACAATGGGCATCAAAGCGATGACCTATGTCACGGCAATACTCTTACATTTGTCGAATATATGTGATTTCGCAAAATGGAAAGCATGTGAAAACTGACATATATCTTGCGGCAAGAAACATTGCTTATAAAATATCACTACTGCAAAGATTTGCACGACATTGACTTGAGTACCTGACCTTTCGTCCAAAATCTCAGATTGAAGTCTAAATTGAAAGTTCATGACGGTCTCCGTAACTAAGTGAGCTACAGTTGCGATATGAAATGGAAAGAGAAAAGGAGAGAGAGAGAGAGAGAGAGAGAGAGAGAGAGAGAACATCTGCGATACAGCAACAGTCGCTTGAACAGGAAACAATTGAAAAATGCGTTGAGGTTTCTTCGGCGCAATCGAGTTTTCTGTACAGCGTATAATCAAGGCAACCGAAAATAAATCTATCTTTCGGTGTCTCGGTATAATGCTGTATAATCCGCGGCATAGCCACGATCATGGTTATATTTAACCTTAAATAAGATAAAAACTACTGAGGTATGTTTGAGGATTGGAGGGTGGATGATCAACAAACCAACTTGCAGCCCTCTAGCCTCAGAAGTTTTTAAGATCTAAGGGCGGACAGATAAAATGCGGATGGACAGACAAAGCCAACACAATAGTTTTCCTTTACAGAAAAACAAAAGCAAGCACAAATTCGTAGAGGTAAACAGAATAAAATATAAAATCAAAATTAAGGATAAGGAGAGGAGCGAATCCATGTCAATGAAACCTAAGAAGCAATTAGACAAACAAGAGGGCCTTGCATTAATCATCAGTAACTAGAACTTTCTATCCAATACCAGGGATTTAGATTCAAGGACAAGGCTCAGAGAGAGAGAGAGAGAGAAGAGAGAGAGAGAGAGAGAGAGAGAGAGAGAGAGAGAGAGAGAGAGAGAGGCACGGAAACTAGCCCTAATTAACAAATAAGGAAATTATATGCCCTTCGTTACCGTGTACATAATGTTTTAATTAATTTAAAATAATCCCAGGGCTTGCATTACGATGGTATCATTTTATGTTGTACACTACAAAAAAATGTTGGTTTCTCATTTAATTTCTTAGAAAAAGTCAAATAAATATCTAAAAAATGACAGGTAATAAAATTACTATGGGGGGCTGAACCGGTTTTTATACAGTAATATTATAGTTAACTCCTTCAGGACGAAATTGTGAATTTAAGTGTTCCCGAGTAAAAGCGGGAAACCTACATATACGTATGTTACTAACTTATTTCAAGTGGTAACCCTTAACTTACGGGCACTGGGCTTAACTATGGTAACAAACGTAAACAATTGAAGACAAGCGAAAAAAAACAAATATGAGAAATGTATCAGTGTCAAATATTCCCACGCAATAGTCTCTTGAAAACACAGACGTTCTAAGCTAGGAAAAGGGCAAAAGTTGATAAATATAAATATATATATATATATATATATATTATATATATATATATATATAGATATTATATATATATATATATATATATATATATATATATTATATATATATATATATAATATATATATATATATATATATATATATATATATATATATATATATATATATATATACGTAAATAGCCACATGAAAGGTGAAGAATCAAAGACCAGGTACCAAGCGCTTTCGTGTATTGCGTACACTTCTTCGGGGTACAAGAAGAAGTGTACGCAATACACGAAAGCGCTTGGTACCTGGTCTTTGATTCTTCACTTTTCATGTGGCTATTTACGTACATATTTGTCACGTGCTGTTTGGTGAACTTATTGCTGATATATATATATATATATATATATATATATATAATATATAAATATATATATATATATATATATATATATATATATATATATGAATAACTTGATCACGAAGTATATAAAAACGTGATGCTATGTATAAATAAAGGCTTTTTGCCACGAAGGAAAAAATGAAAAAGCGAGATAGCCAAGTACTTTCGGTCCTGTTCAGTTTGCCTCAGTAAAGGGTCCGAACAGGACGAAAGTACTTGGCTATCTCGCTTTTTCATTTTTTCCCTCGTGGCAAAAAACCTTTATATATTATATATATATTATATATATATATATATATATATATATATAATATATATATATATATATATATATATTATTATATATATGTATATATATTTATATATATATATATATATATATATATTATATATATATATATATATATATATATATATATATATATATATATATAACCATGCACATAGATACGCAGTACGTAAGAATGAAAAAAAAGAAAAAAAAAAAATAGCCGTAGGAAAGTAAGAAAGACAAAGAGTGGCAACTATCGCCAATTTCTGCATTCACCGCTTGGATGCAAACTGACAACGCTACTGAAATTAGCATAAAGGCATAATCAAAGATTAGTCTTAAAAATTTCCACTCAAGAGAAGTTAGTTAAAAGCGGAAAATTCGAGCAGACACGCACTGACAGCAGATGTCAAGATGAGACACGATATCTCTTGTACCCTTAAAAAAAAAAAAAAAAAAAAAAAAAAAAAAAAAAAAAAAAAAAAAAAAAAAAAAAAAAAACAAGACTGCACCAGTTGTTTTAGAAGGCAAATACCTTCTTGCAAGCAGACACATTCTCCGCCTTTAGTCAGGTGTTCCGGTTTCTACCTGTCGAGTGAAAGAGAATATCAAGGCAAAGTTTTAAGAACAAAGAACTTAGAACCGAAGCGTTCAAGTTCTGAATTTCTAAAATTAACGCTAGGGTTTTTCAGACACTCCCGAAACAAGCAAGAAGTGGCGCCTTACAGAATTCTCCCGAAGTTTATTTGGTAGAAACGAACAAAATATAATTTAAAGGAAACGTATATTCCAAGAACAGGCATAAGTTAAACTCGAGAATCACGAAGGACCAAAACAGAACACAAAAGAATGCATAGTTATCATGGATATTAGTTAAACTAGACCAAATTTTGAGTAAAAAGAATATATTAAAACTATTTTTAAAAAACTGAGATGATATAAAAAACGTATAACGTTGTGAATACAAAGAAATATACACAAACTTCCAATAACATTCATGGAGATCGCAAATTAATAAAAAAAAATCTAAAGAAAATTTTGATTGAGAGAGTAAATAAGAACACACTCACATATATTCTTGAAATGAGAGAGAGAGAGAGAGAGAGAGAGAGAGAGAGAGAGAGAGAGAGAGAAAAGAGAGAGCCATTTCCATAACTTTAGAAAATCCGAACATCCTGGAACACATTGCTCTCGTTCAATCGAGGACAGTAATGACTTGTGTCTCCTAAGAAGTGATTTGGAAAAGGGTGGAAAATCATTTTTAAACAATAGATACCTATTAATTGCTCTGTAAAATATTGCTATCTTAAATAAGTTAAAACAAAGGTAACCAAAACAAAACGGTGCAAATGTCAAATATTCCCTCCTACGTAAAAATGACATAAAAATAGCGAAAGAAATAAGAGAGAAAGAGCGTAGCAACTACCGACAATTGTTACCTCCACTGCGCAGGCGCAAACAGACAACGCTACTGTAATTAGCATTAAGACGTAATGAAGGTTAGTGCACCATTTCAAGAGAAATGAAATACCAGCGCTGAATTCGAACAGACACACACACTGACAGCAGATGTCAAGATGAGACATGATATCCTCTTCTACCTTAAAAAATATATTTCAAGTTGAGCTTAGTTGTTTGAAAAGGCAAATACCTCCTTTCAAGCAAACACATTTTCCGCCTTCAGTCAGGTGTTCTCTTCCTCCATGTCGGGTGAAAGAGAATATCGGGTAAAGTTTAAAAAAGAACAATGAATTAGAACCGAAGATTTCGAGAGCTTCATTTTTAAACGAAACCCAAGGTTTCCCAACACTCCTGTAACAAGCAAGAAGCTGTGTATTACAGAATGCACTTTGGAGACAATACGTATTTGCAGAACATGCATAATTTTGTGTCCAGGATGATAAAAGACCTGAATTGAACACAAAAAGAAGTGTTACCATGGATATCAGACAGTACATACCAAATTTTGAAAAAATGCATAATTGTTGAAAACGACATAACAGAGATCATAAGGAACAGTATAGCGTGGTGAATAGAAATAAAACATATAACCTATAATATTCTCGCACGGTCACAATTAAAGAAAAAGATAAAACTTTGATTGAGAGAGTAAATAAAAAACTTACATTTTTGAAGTATCAGTGGAGAGAGAGAGAGAGAGAGAGAGAGAGAGAGAGAGAGAGAGAGAGAGAGAGAGAGAATAAAGTCCTGCATTCTTAGCTTAACTTAACCTTGTAAATTTCTCCCGCGGAGAAGTATATCTAAACAGCACCCGCTCTTGAAATAAAAACAAAAAAGGTAAGCGTCCCTATTCTCATCTCAAAAGGGCGAAATCTCTGCAAACACAGACTGTCTTCTATTGGATTCACGATGAAGGGAAAGTATCAACTGATCTTCAGTGAACAAGATGAAGTTTTCTTACGTAGAGAGAGAGAGAGAGAGAGAGAGAGGAGAGAGAGAGAGAGAAGGAAACCTCTTCAATCACATTGCAAGATCCTTGAAGAGTTTGTTGAGAAGTTTTCAGTTGAATTTTTGTTCCATAAACAAGATCGACGAAAACCAGATTCGATATAAACTCGATTGAATGTTAAAGTGAGAGAGAGAGAGAGAGAGAGAGAGAGAGAGAGAGAGAGAGAGAGAGAGAGAGAGATTTGCGTTATTTTAGCAAATCCCAATACATTTTTTTATCGCATTTTGCTCTCATTCAATTGAAGACAGTAATCATTGGTATTTCTTATGGAGTGAGTGAAAAGGAATGAAAATGTTCTTTGTGTACTACAACAGAAGTTTAATAATCTTGAAACAATTCCAGGATCAAAACAATATCACGGGGAAATGCCGAATGAAAGAAAAACAAGGAAAGGCAATATACATAATTCGAAGGAAATGACATAACCTTTAAAGAAGCAACGGGAAGCTGGAGAGCAGAAAAAAGAATGGAAGAAGAAAATGCAGGAACAATATGTATGCAAATGAAGGTAAACAGGGCAGTCAAGAGGAGAGACGGATTCATTACGACGGCCTCTTAGCGATAAAAGAGAAAAACAAAAAGGATAAACAAATGGTGGGAAAACAAATTAGGAAAAAAAAAAGATAACGTCATTGTGTATTCTCTCCTTTTCGTCTCCTGTCTTTTGCCTCTTGTGTCGGAAAACTAGATATACGTGTCGAAAGTGTCATAACAATTCAATAAAAAAAAAAAATCAAGCATTTTGAAGTTGAAATTGTCAGAATTACAAACGATTACAAAACTAGTCGATACTTGAAGCCGAAAAATAATTTCTTCAATAAACTTCAAAATACCATTGCCAAGTACTTGAGAAATGCTTGAAGCCGAAAATAAGCTTCTTCAATATACTTCAAAATACCCTACCATTCTTTAGCACCGATTCCATTTCCCTGCATTGCTTTATCATTCTGTTACTCATCTTTCTCTTTCATCAGGATTTGATTTATACTCACTTCTTAAAACCTGCAAGAATCAACTGTTTCTATTCCATTTTTATACTTATTCATTGGTATATCATTTGTTTTTATTCATAGCCATTATACCACTACTGTTCAGATTTACAGTACATATAAATATATATATTGAGAGAGAGAGCGAGCGTCTCTTCATTGCAAAAAATGACAACTAATATTTAGCAGGTTTAACAAAAAAAAAGTGTTAAAAATAATTATGCGATGTAGGTAAAGAAACTGAATAAGGAAATATGGAACGGAAAATGACACAAAAAAGACGCCACGTAAAAAAAAAGAAAAAAACACCTATAGGAACATAACAAATAACTATAAAACATACAAAAGAATGAGTATGAGAGCGTGTATAAACTAAATAATTTACTCAGAGAGCAACAAAACTGGCGAATTCCACAAAAAAATATATATATATAAAAAAGTGAATCGAAGGGTCACAACTTCAAAACAACAAACCACAGCTGTAGCAAAGTCACAGTATTTCTATACTCAACAAACAGGGAAACAGTATAACAAAAGAGCGTTTTATTAAGATGGCCGACTGGGTGGGCAAAACAATAAACTTAACTATTCCAAATCCTAGAGAAACCTTAAAAAAAAAAAAAGTAATGAAGTTCAACCTTCACACAGAAATCAGAAGAAAATGAAATAACATATTAGTCAAAGGCTGAAAATGTATGAGGCAGTAGAATTCAAGAAAGAAAATGTATGAAAAATTAATAAATTCACAGATACCCAGCGAAGTATGAAAATAAGAAATATTTATTATAAAGAATGTGAGCATGAGCAGTTATATTTCAAAAGTAAATAAATATTCGGTAAAAAATAAATTATGAGAAATATAAATTTGTTCTCCAAGAATTGCCATTATTCGCTCAATTGCAAGTTTGCAACTACTTGCCAGATGTTGAGTAAATTTTCGTCCAGTAAGAAATCTACATAAAATGGATGAAGGAATCTAGCAAAATATTCATATTCGCAAACCTCGAGTGCAAACATTCTGCTTGATGAATTTATTTGCATAATTTATCAACAGCACGACTGCCATGGAAGACATAGTTCTATAGCGCGAGAACGCTAAAGAAGCCCTACGTATAAAAGAACGTAAGAAGAATATACTTGTAAATTTCAGACGAGGGTAATGGTTAAAGATTTCACAAATCCATCTAATGGCACTTACACACACCAATCTAATGGCACTTGCACACGCCCATCTGTTACGGACACCGAGGTCTGCTACAGGTTCTTTAATATAATAAACAAAGAGAATTCGACACCAACAGTTGAAACTCGGGAGGCGAATATAGAAAGAAACACAAACAGAACAAAAGTTTATTTACAAGCTTACTAACAAAGATAAATGCAGAATGGTTTCTCCTATTTACATAACAAAATTAAACCTTGCAATATGTGAACTGGGGAAACAGTGTGTTAATGAAATCCTTGCTGGCAAGTTTTGCAGTTGTCGGAATCTGTGCTCATAGCGAGGGCTTCTCAAACGGGGACAGTAGAACTTCTGACGGCTTCTTGACTCCGTACTGCAGAAAGCAATGTCTATTCTTGATACTCGAAGGACAGGTTCCTCCTCACAACCACTTGTAGGACGTTTCTTCTATGAAAGGTTGATCACCGTCGGGACCTTTCTCTCTCTCTCTCTCCGACTGTGGACGACTTAACTTCTCTCTCTCTCTCCCCGACTACGGACGACTTAACTCGATTCCGATCACACTCTCTCGTGTGTCTTCTTCCTCTCTTATACTTCCGTCTCTTCCTTCTTCTCTTATCTCTCTCTGATAATCTGATCTCGTCTACTTCCTCAGGGTATATATATATACGGCGATCTGGGGGCGGGGCTGAAAGCCAGGGCGGAGCCTACCAGCGAACGTTACAGACTCCCGAGTCGACAGGAACTTTTTAGAAGGATCTCGACGAAATGTTGCATCATAATACGCGGCGTTTCTAACGACGCGACGGCGCCTGCTGAGTTCCACGACACACCTGGGGAGTCTCGAACAATCATGAGAACAGGCGCCTCCAACACGAGCGCGAATGCCTCCTTGCTGCCTACCTAGTTGAAGAAGATGCATTTTCCTTTCCTTTAACTTATAATTCTTCGCTATAAAGCGATTACCATGACACCATCTAATGGCACTTGCACAGACCAATTTAATGGCAAAGTAACTGATACTGGTTCTCGTTCAGAAATCGTGGAGAAAAATAATCCATTCGTAAAGCTGGAACATTCCAGACACTTTGGCAACTATTATTATATGTTATTACAGTTTAATTCTCAGTTTCTTCGTGTCAGGGGTAACTTAACGAGTTTGAAATTAAGGAGAAATCATACCAATACAACAATGTTGGCTTTCTATGGGGCTGTCAATGAAATGTAATTCCCACAAACAATGGGCAACAGTCACACGCCCAAACGCACAAACAATTACTGAATGTTAAGATTATTATATTCTTTTTAAAATCTGGGTATACAAAAATATTCCCTAACCAGCGATGTGCAGTTATAATTGGTAGCTATTCCACCTAGAATTACAAATGAGAAACCTACTCGAAGAAAAAGCAATCAAAGGAGCTTACATAATGTCTGAAAAAGATTCACTTAGAGCAAATGGGATTGTTCCTGGTAGCCGTGGCTTAATCATCCATTTACCCGCTCAATCATCCATATTGCTTCGGGGAATTCTGCAAAATGCAATCCTTGATTTATGGAGTTTCCATTCCCACGAAAACTGCAGTGACCCATATTAACCTGGCTCGGTGAAATCCTTCGTCGTATTGTAAAAATTTGTCATTTTTGGGTAATGAGAAAAATACGGTAAGTATTTCTTCACTTTTCTTGAAAGACTGGATAGGAAATTCTTCATCCAATATGAATTGGGAACATCATCAATATGAGTCAATATTTAGCCCCTCATAAGCATCAGTACGCCGATTTCAATGCAATATGACTGCAATCGGTACCGTTTAAATAAAAATTTAGAAAGCTTTTTTTTTCTTTAAATAAGCACTACAGAAGATTCACATCAATCGTGCATCTGATTGGCTGTTGATAAGCCAATCACAGGACTGGAAACTGTCAGTCTTTCTCGAGAGTTCGCATAGGCAGGATGTATGTTCAACCTCTCCTGAGGATGTGAACTCTCGACAAAGACTGATAGTTTCCAGCCCTGTGATTGGCTTATCAACAGCCAATCAGGAGCGTCGTAAGGGACGGGCCTAGACATCAAATGAACGGTTGATGATTCTACCTTAGTTTTTCTGGCACATAAATTCAACGTCAACATTCATCGGAGTAGGTTGGAACAAGTTACTGCAACCCGCCTGGCCTAGGCTTAGCTTATCGACAAGGGAATGTGCCCGCATGAAATATACTTCCAATGCTAATAAGGTACGATACATACCCAAATCCAACAGATCTTAAATGCCGTCGAGTTAACCTTACAATCGAAATATCAAATAAGCCCTGACAAACACACTCAACTACAAAGCGTTCATACTGACAGTATAAAATTACTTGAAGTAATCACACAAACTAACTAAACCAGTGGTTCTAAACCTGGGGGCCGTCAGTAATTTCCGGGGGAGGCGTGAGCCATAGAGAAAAGTAAAAAATTATCTAATTATATTCGTTATTCTCTTAACAAGAGCGAGGAACTAATATTCAGAGGTTGATGAAAAAATCCAGAGTATTGCCTTACAACGTCAGTTTCCTATAGTCTATTACTCTGGTTAGATTCGTTGGGCATACGATGTTTTGTAATTATTTACTTCCCTCCATGTTCCTAGAAACCCCGTCTCTCTCTCTCTCTCTCTCTCTCTCTCTCCTTTTTTTTTTTTTTTTTTTTTTTTTTTATCTGGGAGGGAATTTTACGCATAAGTACAAGGAGGCGGTGGGGGCGTGGCTGGAAAAACCAACTCTTAGAGAGGGCGTGGTAATAAAAAGGTTACGAACCACGGAACTAAACCTAATTCATGATTCCCTTCACTAACGGGAAAGGAAACTCCCACGAACATTCAGGAACTCGACCAACCCTTCTTAATGTACAGAAGTTAAGTTGTTACGATGCCACTGTACGTTTTTACCAAATCAAAGAGTTCTCGGCGGTTTCTGGGCCTGCTGTCCTTATACACAGTTACGGTATATGCAGCAGTGATACAGATAGTGAGATGCGATAACGAATCCAGGTAAAAAAACAGGTAAAAAAGTCACACAAAAAAGTCCCGGAAAAAAAGTCACATTAATAGTTCTTTGATAGAGACCCCTAGAGTTTCAACCCAGTGTATACGTATCCACCTTTGCCCCGTGTTTAGTAGGGGCCCGTTGACGATACTTGTCTTTATATATACATATATTATATATATATATATAGATATAATATATCTATATATATAATATATATATATATATAGAATATAATACACATGTTATGTTACCCGGTATGTATTACACCTTTGCGGCGTGTTTGGTACAAGCCCGTTGTGATTACCATAAAAACACTAACAAAAGACTGTGAATTAATGTGACATTTTAATAGCCAAAATCGTACTTTTTTTTTTTTTTTTTTTTTTACTTTAGTACCGGCTGCCACAATAACAGGGTTGCTTCGAATCGGAGTAAATAGCGTCCATTGAGCTGTTCACTAATAGCACGTAATACGCAGGCAAACATCTCACACCAAACAATACGTACATATGAATGCATGTGTTAATACACAAACACAGTACCATTATAGATGCGTACTGGAACGACTAACCCTTTATCTATCAGTGTATTCAGGCAAGTACAAGACACTAACACCCTATATTTCTGTTTTCGTAAGGGCACTAATGTAATAACGAAACAAATTCGCCGAATTGCTCTAGTAACAGGGGAAAGACAATCCGCTAATAACAATAGTAAGACGCTCACACAGAGCACCTGTCTTGAGAAAGTGCCAATTGTACCGCGGTTATGGGTGTAATCAAAATTATTGATATTCCTGGTGTCAG
>NC_087203.1:103587141-103607141 GCF_015104395.2 Macrobrachium nipponense
ATATATATATATATATCATATATATATAAATATATATATATATATATATGTAGATATAGGTGTCTAAACACAAAATATATATTCATCGCATACACAACAAAATATGTATATATATAATATATATATTATACACAGATCTAGATTATATAATATATAATCATATTAATATTAATATATATAGATATATACATCTGTGTGTGTGTGTGTGTGGTGTTGTGTGTGTGTGTGCGTGCGTGTGCTCGGCGCGTGTGTGCATGTGTGTATGTGTATTACACAAACACACGTTTATATACACACAACATCAGTCACTTCACTCCTAGAAAGCAATATACTTGAACACACTAATTACCGGTTATAGTCTGTACGATAACATTTGGCGTTCCGCCATTGCGAGGTCTTTTCATCTACAATGAACAATTACATATCTATACTAACAATAGCTCCGAATTACCGCCGAAATTGCTGCTATTCCCCCTAAGTCGTACAATCAAGAATGGGTTATTATTGCTTCGAAATAACATGGGAATCACCGAATTACCTCCCATTATCGGTTCTGGTGAGGCTGACTCTTCTATGTTCGGATCGCAACTTAATTCGTTTGGGCATTATTGAACTTCATAATTATTGTAATGAGAGGGCAACAATTATACCGAATGAATGACACCTCTGCAACGGTCCTATGATACTCATTCCGAATAATGTTGCTCCGGATATATTCACACTGATTTTATTCTTTCGTTGTTCATATCTCATGGGCTTACAGTTTTTTTTTTTTCCTTTTCCTTAGTTTCCATATCGCCTATAGATGCTGGAAATCCTCTACGATTTTTCTACTGGTACCTATTACGATATTCCATTGTTGAAGGGCGAGAGATCAGTTCGTCTTGAGGTGCGGTACAAGGATGCCAACGAAAGGAAAAGTATATTAATTTCATTTGATATCTTGTATAATGAGAATAATGAGACACTGCTTAGTATGTGGCGTGATAAATCATATATTTCAAGACAACAGCGTGGATCATGAACACTTCTCAGCAGACCTTATTAACAACATGAGTTTTGAAGGCAAACAAAAGAAGCCCCTTGCACAGACGCTAAACATTACTTTTTCGATCTACATGGCGGTAGATGACACCGACTGATTTCAGATTAAAACAAACATAATAGAGGATCGGCATTTTAAAATATACATAAATCATGATTATGACTCTTACATGAAAAAGGGAAGAAGAGTTCATATTATAATACCGATCGTGGCAGCGATAAAATTCAGCAGGCATGCTGTTTTGATTTCAAGTTAATAAAATGGATAAAGTAACAGACACTAGGTTAAAAACTCTACAGTACGTTTTCACAAATATTTTTCGCTTCCTGAAATCTGTCATTCTTCACTTACAAAACTCATCAATACCAGTCAATCAGCCTCAATCTATCCAATATTTACTGATCAGATAAAGTGCGAAAATAATAAAATTAAAATTCCACAAAACTCATGGGGAAAAGAAGTTAGAAAAGATATCTGTGAAAAGAATGGAGGTTTCCTCATACGTCAAAAACACAGGGATTATAAAAGATGAAAAATTAATTAACTTTCGACATCCATCTTATTGCAGAACAATGATTTTTTTTTTTTTTTTTTTTTTTTTCATTTTTTCTTTCGGATTGCAAACCATGTACTCGACCTTTATATTTTCCATGACCACAATTATTCGAGAATGAAGTGCTGAATATATATATATATATATATATATATATATTATATATATATATATATATATTATATATATATATATATATACATATACATATAAATACGTGTATATAATATATAAACACACACACACACACACACACACACACACACACATATATATATATATATATTATATATATATATATATATATATACTTCTAGGGCACAATTTTTCACGGATACAACATTCATTGAATAGAATGGCTTTTTCACTGTTTACCAGCTTTTTTGAAATTGATTCATATTTTCTAATTATTTTCTTCACTTCATTGTTCAGGTTACTAATGGACACATAATGGGGTTCTTTCCATTTACTCCAGTATTTTTACAAAAAGGCGCGACAAAGGCTGTTTCGTCAACCTATACGTATTGACGTTATCAAGCGTACTGATACAAATATGAGCCTACATGCGTTTTGTGACGTCATGAGGACGGAAAGGTAGTACAATTACCAGATACCTAGTTTTAAATATTTACAAAAGACATATGTGAAACATAAATAAGACAAATAAATAAATATGATATAATTTCTGTTAACATATTTATTATTTGTCTTATTTTATGTTTCACTATAGTCTTTTGTAAATATTTAAAACTAGTATCTGGGTAATTGTACTACCTTTCCGTCCTCATGACGTCACAAACGCATGTAGGCTCATATTTGTATCAGTACGCTTGATAACGTCAATACGTATAGGTTGACGAAACAGCTGTCGCGTTTTTGTAAAAATACTGGAGTAAATGGAAGAACCCCATTATGTGTCCATTAGTAACCTGAACATGAAGTGAAGAAAATAATTAGAAAATATGAATCAATTTCAAAAAAGCTGGTAAACAGTGAAAAGCCATTCTATCAATGAATATATATATATATATATATATATATATATATATATATATATTGCATTTCGATGAGTGTTTTGGTATCATTTACACACACACCACACACACACACACACACACACACACACACACACACACACACACACACATATATATATATATATATATATATATATATATATATATATATATATATATATATGTGTGTGTGTGTGTGTGTGTGTGTGTGTGTGTGTGTGTAAATGATACCAAAAACACTCATCGAAATGCAAAATGGTTGAAATGTGAAGTGACCTAACATGTTCTTACAAAAATCACTAAGCAAATATAACCCGTTTTAAGTTATGTATAACCAAATTCCTCCTACGATACGATCCTTTGCAAATAAGAAGAAACTTCTCTGCTAATCATTAGACAAAAAGAAAAATGGAATCTAACTCAGATTTCGGCGAGAGAGAGAGAGAGAGAGAGAGAGAGAGAGAGAGAGAGAGAGAGAGAGAGAGAGAGAGAGAGAGAGAGAGACATTATGATCTGTTTACCCATTATACCAAATGAAGTGGATGTTTGTTAAATCCAGTGCTGGCTTAATCGAAGAGTCTAAACTGCTAATGAAAGTTTTCCCTTTGATCCGTTAAATGGCCTTATTAGCCGGTTGTTTGCGTTAGCCAACGGCGTCACTGGAGAGAAAATTCAACTCAAAAGGAACAATTACTTTGGAGAGACTTGAACAACACAAAGATCCAGCGGTTTCCTGATGATCCGGTACAGGGCTTTGCAAATTAAAGCAGAATTCTCATGTATAAAAACCAAATAATCACACAAATGAACGTTTAGCATCGAGCCTTACAGTAAAAAGCTTGATGAAACGGCTTAAACTAACAGGTATCAATTCCATCTTATTTTAATTTTCCCTTTTTCCATTTATACATTGATATTCCTGACGGGAAGTAAGCGCCTGCCCACGTCGATGGGCTTTGGTCAGGTATCAGATGGGTAAACGTGAGGAAATTTCCTGTATAAATTAAATTAACTGTTTTCCTGTTTCCTAACATTGGACAGTTTCATAAGAGCTATATCGCTGCCACTTTTACACCGCTATATCAAGTATAAACCCACACTGCATTTCCGACAATACTATCATGTTTCACAATCAAACTCCGATAACTTTTACAAAGCTAGCCTCTATATTTCACTATCAAATTCCCATTACCTTTCCTGTTTCCTCATTGAAAACCTAGGTCGTTTTTTCCATATTTATTTGGCTTTTCATCCCTACCATTCTTTAGAAATTTTCTCTCCAGCATAAATCGTTTCTCCTCCTTTCCGTGGCGGCCCTCAAACATTCTACCTCCTCTTACTTCTACGTCATTTACACTTCCTTCCTTGTCACACCCTCGTCCGCAGATTCCTCCCGAATCCGGCAATCAGCTTTTCATCTTCCCAGTCCAACCAGACAGAATGGTCCGAGGACAAAAAGCGACGCCCATCCCATATATTTCCGAAGAATGTTTCCCTTCCAGCAATGACCGGTGGGGCTGTTGGAGAATGTCACCACCAACTTTTATATGAAGCCCAGCATTCCACTGTGCTTCCGCAAAAGCTCGACTTTGTGTTATATGATCTGGAAGCGAGAGAGAGAGAGAGAGAGAGAGAGAGAGAGAGAGAGAGAGAGAGAGAGAGAGAGAGCGAGAGAGTTTTGACAATTTTGCTTGGGGTGCTGCAGGCTATTCGTCATGGTCTGTGGAATAGACTATTCCCTGGCCCTGATTTGACCATTAAGATTTGTTGGGAAAAAACTTTCTTTCGAGTATTTTCCAGTTTTGGAGGAAAGGCATGCAGTTAATATAGTCATTCTTTTAACTATGTTTCCCTGCTTTTCTGTATAGGCAGTAGCGGACTTTGATAAAATTCTAAAACCGTAAATGGGGAAAAATATTGGAAATGATACTTTGGAAGAAAAATTGGTAACAATGGATTTAAAGTGATCCAGTAAACATATTCTCTCTCTCTCCTCTCTCTCTCTCTCTCTCTCTCTCTCTCTCTCTCTCTCTCTCTCTCTGTCATCATTTTTAGCACACCAAACAATAAAATTCATTAAAGAAGATAAAAGCTGAAATACAGAGCCCTTCCTGACCCAATTGTGTTGATCACGTCAAACAGTTAAGAGAGATTAAAAACAAAACAAAGGAATAAATTCACTCTGAAACTGATAAACTACATCAGTGCAAATTAACCAACGTATATATATATATATATATATATATATATATATATATATATATATATATATATATATATATATATATATATGGTATATTTCTTCACTGGCAAAGAATAATAAAACAAGGGAATGAGGGCGAGATCTACTTTGTTCTTGTTTAAGAATTATGCGAGTCTGTATAGTCTTCTGTCTTACCTTTTAATCTCTAAGAAGGTGACACATCATAAAAATCTACTTAATGATCCCTCTCATATCTGGAATTTAAAGAGAGTCCTAGAATCATTTTGCGGTTGTTATCTTAATTAAGATCAGTCTACAGGAATAAACGAGCGACATAAACTTGCAAAAACAGACCTTGAAAAAGCAAAAACAGAGGAATGTATTAGCTCAGCTAATCTATCCATAAACTTATAAACTCGCACAATCGTACAAAATCAGTTAGATACTGTAGAAGAAAAACACAAAAGGAATACGAAAAAATGGATAGAACACGGCCAGAATTTTGTCAAAATTACCGCGACTTTTGGGCTGACGAAGGAACAAGGGATTAAGCCCGATAATAGCCTGTGAGCCATAAATGCCACTAATGAGGTTAATTAGACGAGGTGGTGTGGGCGGGGGGGTGGAAAGCGGAGGCGGGGGGTAGGTGGGTTGCAAAACTGCTGGAAAGCCACAGAAAATTGGCACCAATCAGTAAATTTCCAGGTAATCTCATTCATGTCAAGGGTGACCAACCGTCGATGTAAGCAACGCAGTTACTCAGAAAGTAGTAGTAGTATTAGTAGTAGTAGTAGTAATAGCAGAAGAAGAAGAAGAAATATACGGTGACCACTGCCAACCATAAAATGGATAACTTTTCTGCAAGATTTGAGTGCACATCCTGGAAAAGACAAAATATATTTGTTTAAATTCTCACAGAATAAAACCACTGATAAAATCTTTCTTTTATTGACGCTCTCGCAAGTCTATTTTTTTTCCATTATCAAAAAGGAACATAGGAAAACTGAAAGAAAAAAAATGCCTTGTGAGGGTGGACTTCAGGATGCAGAGAGAGAGAGAGAGAGAGAGAGAGAGAGAGAGAGAGAGAGAATTTTCTGAGGATAAATATTTTACTATTCAAACAGGAAATAAAACATAGCTTTTAAAAGTAGAAAAGAGCCAGTGAATCCAAAGGGGATATATTTAGTCCTCGAGAGAAGAGCAATTCTGTACGGCGAGTTAAAGTTATAAAATTAAAGAGTTATAAAATTAAAGTTATAAAATCGATGAACCAGAAATTAAATAAATGTTCTGAGCTCGTAGCAACAGGGACCTACTTAAAATAATATAGATTCTGAGGAAGAGAAAATTGCAACAAGATTAAATATTTTAACATTTTGAGGACAAGAACAAGTATCGTGCAATTCTCAGATGAGAGGTAAATTTGGCCCATATGTAAACCAATGGTAGTTATGGGGGAAATACTTGATCTGAAAGAAAGAAAAAATAAATATAAAAAAATTAATTTTGAACAGTCAACGGGTTAAACTGCCGGCACATTTTCCCAAATGCTTTTCCTTTTGAATTTGACAATGGCCTGGCCTTTGTACCAGTAAGACAGTAAAAACAGTTTGCTAGAAGCCATGCAGAAATACTGTTTTGCACATAAAGGTTATAAATTTTAAAAATCTCCCGGCTAAAAAAAAAATATAATAATAATAAAAAAAATCAAAATTAACCTGTCAATCAACGAAATGTAGGTCCATATGTGTGCAATGTCGTTGCATGAGTTTAAAAAAATTGGCTTTTCAATTTTATAATGGCTGAGTTTTGATTAAACCTTTCTTTGGATTGTGTTATTTGCTAATCTTTCCTGTTTTACTCTCTCTCTCTCTCTCTCTCTCTCTCTCTCTCTCTCTCTCTCTCAAGAGTCTTTAATCCTTTCCAAGAACTATAATGATATCACCATTGCATTACTTTCACATCCGAGTTCTCCAATGAAAATTTTAGAGCCTGTGTTTGTTGGTTTGTTTGTTTGTGTCCCAGGCTTAAGGGTATCAAAAATGTCTCTTGTATCGATATCAAAACCAAACGAGTGAAGCACAGTCTCTCGTATTGCAATAATGGCCGAAGAGAGAGAGAGAGACGGAAAAGGGAGACATCAAAAGGCTCCTCCTCAACTTGAATAATCCTCGATCAGAGGCTTCTCCGCTCGGCTGGCTCCGGCTTTCCTGCAGGCCGCTGCCTCCGCTGAATCGGAAACGGCTTTTCCTCATACTGGGCAAATAATCTGCGATGCGATGCGAAAACTCGCATGGGAAAAATACACGCACGCTTCCATCATATATACGACCCAAATATTACTGCTGTAGAGCAAGAAATATGACCTTTACTATTCATCTGAATATCTGATTAAGGTCTTCCGCGAAGCGTCATTCCACCGACAAAATTACTGGATTGCTACGGTCGATATCAGAAAGCCCTACTATAGTACATTCACATCACCTGGGGCATCTGAAGTCCAAGCCAGTCCCTTACGACGCTCCTGATTGGTTGTTGATAAGCCGATCAAAGGGCTGGAAACTCGCAGTATCTCGAGAGAGTTCAAGTAGGCAGGATGTATGTTCCACCTCTCCTGGAGGGATAACGGATCTTCAATTTCAAAAAGTATCCCTCAGATGGAACATACATCCTGCCTTTGTGAACTCTCGAGAAAAAGACTGAGAGTTTCCAGCCCTGTGATTGGCTTTATCAAAAGCTAATCAGTAGCGTCGTGAGGGGCTGGCCTAGACATCAGATGCACGGTGATGTGAATCTACTTATGGTACATTACAATTTTCACCCGATGAACTGCCATCAAGGTTATAAGAAACTCATGATGTATTGAAGAATATGTCAAAATTCAATTTTGCTTTTACATAAAAGGGGAAATTCGTAATCAGAATATTAAAATGAAATGGGGGGAAGTAGTTAAAATTGTGAAAGTTTATCGGGCATCCAGTATCTCAGATAGTTGTAGAACGACCCCTAGCGTTCACATCTATTAGTCAATCGTAATAAATAGTAAGTGGGAAGGAGAACGTCAAGATGTCATTCAAAGAGAAAAAAATAAATTCTTATGGAAACACCGGGATTCTACGGTCCCTGGAAAAGAAACGCATCTAAGTAAATGAAGTCTTAAAGAGAGAGAGAGAGAGAGAGAGAAGGCGCTCGAAATACAAGTTTTCAAAAAACATTTATTTTTAAACGTATTTAAATTTGAATTTATTCAAAGTTATCTTTAAAAAATACATAATAACGATCTTATTAGGAAACTACAGCAATTAAGATAGCAGAAAAATCACAACGAATGAATACTCAGGTATTTAATTAAATACAACTCAAAGGCATTCACAAGTCAAAGCCTGATAAATAAGGGAATAAGTAAGAACATGTACGAAAATAAATACAGTACTAAAGAACTATACTGCTGTGAAGACATGACTCGGGCCTTGTAGCCTCTTAAATTCCATCTTTGCCGAAAGAATACAGACATCACCTCTTCCTCAGTGGAGAGCAATGTTTCCCTTTCGCCTGCGAAGAACATCTACCCTGACGTTATCTGTGAATGTTTCAGGGGATCGGCCACAGGAAAGTATCTTGATAGAGACCGTCCGGTATGAGGATTTACTAGCCATTACTATACACACAGGATTTCAAACTTCCATCGCTTGTAATAAGAGGACGCTCGTAAGAAGGTATAAACAAGTAAAAAATTTGCCTCTAAGTTTCTTCGTCGCAATCGAGTTCTCTGTACTGTAATGCTGTATGTGCCTTGGCCCATGAAGCTTTCAGCCACGGCCCGGTGGTGGCCTGTCCTATAGCGTTTCCAGAAGCATGATTATGACTAACTTCAAACTTCAATAAAATAAAAAATGGCTAGAGGGCTGCAATTTGGTATGTATGATGTTCGGAGGGTGGATGACCACCAACATACCAATTTGCAGCCTTTAGCCTCAGTACTTTTTAAGATCTGAGGGCGGACAGAAAAAGAGCGGAAGGACAGAACAAAAAGCCATCACAATAGTTTTATTTACAGACGACTAAAACAGCTCTCGTTTCATAATTATGCTTTAGGTTATTTATGTCTCTTTACTCCTATTACTGTTTCTACTCTTTTTTTTTTCACATGGTGTAGATAACTGAAACTATTTTCTGGCACTGAGTATCTTCAATTGACCAAATGAACCAAATGTCACGTTAGTCATTTAGTTATAAAGGGTAAGGCAACATCCATAACGAACACAATCCTCAATAAGTGGGGGGAAAAAAGGGAACGTATTCATTGATTCATTGCTAAACAAAATAACAGACAAGAAAGTAAGACATAGAATAATTGAGAGCAGAAGAACAGTGACGTATAGCAAAGAAACTGCAAAACCAAGAGGATCCTTATCGAAAATGAAAATGTAATTTGGATTATCTGAGATAATAAAGTTCGAAAGAAGAGGCCCGTACCTTTTCCCAAACAATAGAATTCAAAACAAAATGTAACACTACCTAACGGTACATTGCACGGAAAGCATACAACTCTAATAACACTATCCCAAACAGTAGCTGGTTCACTTAAATTAGATTCTTGGATGAGCCCTATGCTTACGAGACGTTTATTTTGCGACAGCTGATTGGCTGGTACCGGGAGGTAGGCAGCTCTCAGCCAATCAGCGGCAGCCAAACAAACTACCTTAAGTTAACCAACTATAGTGCCCGCTATTACTCCTGGGATCATGAACCGGTATAACTTTACCTCCAGTTATGCCCAGACATTAGCCATTTTTTACTTTCTTTCTCGAGAAATCATCCAGACATGTTCATCTTAACGGCTAAGTGGGCAACGTTTGCTTTTATGTTTCTCTGTTAACATGGAGCTGTAACAAAGACATCAAAAACCAAAAAAAGTTATATCTTCATAAGCTGGAAATATTACCCAAATTCTGGGTAGAAGCAAAAGCATAAAGAACAGGTAAGAGTGTGGTAGAGCAATAAAACATGAGTCCATTTTAAAACGTGAATATAAAACAAAATAGCAACAGAAAAGAATATATATATAAACCCGGTTTTCGTAAGATGAGACTAACAAATGTTTCACAATTTCCATTTAAATTAGCAGTTGGGGAAGGAATATTCCTGAAACACAAGAAAAACTCAAGAAATAAAGGAAAATTATCTCAGAACAAAACGTCCAAATTAATCAGAGACAATGGGGCTAACATGCTGTTGATGAGCTTTTGCAACGAGAGCACGAATTCTTAATGAACTTGTGAGGGCGCCTGGAAACTATTACATTAGCGAATTGTGAAGACTTTTGCATTTAACAAAACCATTTTGAGGAAACAATATCATCAGAGGAGGAGAGAGAGAGAGAGAGAGAGAGAGAGAGAGAGAGAGAGAGAGGAGAGATTTTAAGCTTAGGCATCTCGTATCAGTAGTATAACTGCGTTACTTATCAACGGTGCCTTCAAAACATAAGAAAATGATTGTGCACATAAGTTCACAGCAATAGAAAAAAATAAACTTGAATACCTCTTCGACTAGGCGTCTTATCCAGGCGTCAAACTCAGCAATCGGAGAATCTCTTGTGGCGCCTAAAAACTGGGAGGACACTTTTTCAGACAATGTATTTTACACAGTAAAATGTGGTAATCAATAACGACGGGAAATAAAGGTGTTAAGAGTAGCGTCTCGCCACTTTTTTCTTCATATCCAACCTAACGAATCTTCATCTTAAAATCAAAGATTTTTCATGAAATGTTCACCAAAGAAAAGCTCATTTTCACCTACAAAGGGATCTCAACACAATCAGTCTTAAACTCATACAGAAAGGAAAATTACTTCTAGAACAGCCTAAATATTAGAGGATTTCACAAAGAAGTTTTGTAACATGAAAGCAATGTATTCTAGATGTAAATGTATGTCGTTCAATATTTGTTGCAATCTTTAGTAAGTGAGAAAAAAAAAATTAGAGAACGAAAATCTTTTAACTACTAACCCACACGCAAAACAAGCAAAATACGCCAACACCAATGCTATAAAAAAAAAGGCCGGTTATTGATAAAAAAAAAAAATCATACACACACACACACACACACACACATATATACTTTGGCTTACGAATGTAAAAAAAATCAGACATTTAAACATACTGGATGAAGATCCCCATCTCAAAACTATAGCGAGCGTTTTAGGACTTGAGAGAAAAAAATTATTTTATGTGAAGTATCCAGATGCATAAACATAAACAACGAATTACAGAGGCAAATATCAAAGGCAAAAGAAGTGAAAAGATGAAAGACGGGGCTTCGGTTCTATAAGAGCTAACTGGAAACAAAACACAGAAAAAACCCCGTTTCCAAAATATCTTATTACAACAATTAGGTTCAAGGGCAGTTTCATATTTGCAATCTCTAACCCCTCCCTCCTTTTATAAACATTTTTTTAATGTTTCCCTTTTTCAGGATATAAAAACGAAACAAGTCTAACAGAACAAAAGACTTTTCCTTTGTAACAAATGCCCAATATGACATATCTGTATGGAAATAAAGGATGCAACCTGGCCATCATGCAGCAGATAAACTAATTACCGATAACAACACCACCAGAGTTCAACATATTCCTTTTTATAATTAAGCGAGCCATAACCCCCCCATTCAATTTTTATTAGAGGAGTACTTAAAGGGAAAATCATTAATCACAGTAAATGAACCACCCACCACCAGCTGGCGAACTTGCCATCAGTAAGAAAATGCCATTAAGAATATTCGGCTCCATTAATCAGTCAACCAGAGACAAAACTCCCCAGAGCCTTGGGTGACGAAGTGTGGCGATTTATTCTCGACTTTTCCTTATTCTCGACTTTCCAAAATGTCAGTTTACTTAACGCCGATCCAGTTAAGTCACTTCCCCAATAATATTAAAATGAATCCTCTCAAGATTATACTGGTAAGGTCGCTGTTGAATTGAAAAATGAAGATAGGCCAAAGATCAAGCACTGGGACTATGAAAGTCATTCAGTGTTTGAAACGGAAATTGACAGTAAAAAGGTTTGAAAGGTGTAACAGGATGAAACCTCGCAGTTCGCACTATGACTCAATTGTTAAGAGAGGATGGAGAGTAAGATGAAGAAAGAGAATATGAAAGGAGGTACAGTTTAAAGGGGTTGCAGCTAGGGGCCGAAGGCACAATGCAAAGAACCTTAAGTAATGCCTACAGTGCACCGCATGAAGTGCACTAACGGCACTACCACCTACAAGGAAAAGGTCCTTGTTGGTGGAACTCATTTTTAGTTGTATTAAAATAAAAATCGAGAAGGGAAACGATAAATCCAGGAAAACAGGTTAAAATAATACGTTTTTATTTTCAACCAGTTCCATCAGCTACAGAAAAATAGTCAGTGAAATAGTCTGTGGAGCATTGCAAAGGATTGAACGTCTGCAGCACAGAATATCCATCTAATATTTCGTTGTTTTCGTACGATATATACTCCTGAGGATTTAGACTCTAGAAATAGAAAATATCTTAGTCTAACAAACCGAAATATTAATCGTTCGATGTTATGAAAACACCGTATCCCAGAAATGAGCAAGTATGCTGATGCAGTCATTAATATATTAGTTTGAACCTACATAAGACAGATTAAATTCATTTATAGCTATCGTCATATTATTGATGTGAGTCTATCATAGCACCATCATTTTTGTTGAAAATGAAGCGATTACGAGTGCTTTTGCGTTTTCGGTATAAAAGGTGGTTTCCATGCACATAAGCAACTCTCTCTCTCTCTCTCTCTCTCTCTCTCTCTCAAATAAATGGAATTAAAATAAGAACTGTAAATCAATTTCTGTTTGAAAGACAATTAAACGAATTCGAACTAATTTCCTGCAATAACAGCTCCTTCACTGCTACAAGATAAATTGTTAATTGGGCAACGTGACTTAAATTAAAATATGATCTTGTTTGCTGTTGCGTTTATATTTAGCTTGGCTTGTATACTTTAAAAAAAAAAAAAAAAAAAAAAAATTTACTTCTGTTCCCTGAGCAAAGGTTGCTACACAACGCAGCATGATATTTGTGCACTGCAAGCAACGAAGAAAAATACACGATACATATTCAAGGGAATTAATTCCTGATATGCCGATTTGATATGAACGGATGATGCCTACGCATCGGGAGAGTTGAGATTTTGAAATTCTCTCTCTCTCTCTCTCTCTCTCTCTCTCTCTCTCTCTCTCTGTCACACGTAAACATGTTTTTCTTGGCAATGAGTCACAGAAGGACTCTACCACCTATCCCCCATTCGATGTTGTTGACTGGGAAGTGTAATGTTACACAGAACCTCGTATGTTACATAGAACCTCGATTGTTACATAGAATCTCGTATGTTACATCAGAACCTCGTGTGTTACACAGAACTTCGTATGCTACATAGAACCTCGTATGTTACAAAGAACTCGTATGTTACAGAACTCGTAGTACATATACCTGTATGATACAGAACTTCGTATGCTACATAGAACCTAAACGTATTTGTCTACTGGGACACGCCAATCAGGCGTTTAAAAACAACTCTGACTCGACCAATTGGAAAAGTTGGCAGCAAAAAATGTATTAGCAAAATACTTATTTAAATATTGTTGGCAACAAATGGCAGGTTTTACTGTTCATTCAGAGTCCTAATGATTCTGTCTAGCTTTCTTTTAAACTCTTCCACACTGTTGCTGTTTACAACTTCTGGTGGCAGTTTATTCCACTTGCCCCATAAAACACAATACGATTTCATAATGAATTGTTCTTCTGTTTTACTGCCTGAATGTTTTTGTTACGCATAGAGGAAGCATATGTCATCAGATTTTAAATCAAGTCAAGGACTTGCATATTAAAAAATGTTTTTTTTCTACTGTACACAACACCAATCAATTTTTCTCAAATGATTGAAAACGCGCTGCAGAAGGAATGATTACAGTTGACGTATGAGAAATCCTGTTATAAATAAATGAGTTATTGTTTGGACGGGTTTTGGGTGGGGATGCCCAACATCCTATCACCTCAGTTGTCTCGTACTCTGATTGGGATCTCTGGGCCGATGCTAGCGACAGTTGATATAACTCCAGCAGCCGATTCATCAACTTAAATGTGAGGTAATGATCACATTCTAACGTCTCGAACCTTGAAGAGTGCAATAACCTCTGTACCATACCTTTCTACACAGCCTGAGGCTTGAAATACCGATTTTTTCATTGTTATTACATTCTATATGTTTATTTCACTAATTTAAGAGGAAATTACGTTATTTGTTATTCCTTACACGTTCTCAAATTAACCCATACGTTCTATGTATTTATTTGTTTTTTCACATAAGGGCTTCTTACTTATTGGAAGCTTCCAAGAAAACTTAAAATATCGTTTGTTTTTCATTACCACTCAAAGAATGTTTAAAAATGTGAAACATTTTTATTTCCAGATAGCTTTTCTTTTGAAAGTACATCAATACAATGACATACAATCGTATCCTTAGTCAATAAACGTTACTAAATAAAACTTTGCTAATTATAAAACAGAATTAGAAACAGAGTTACATGAGATATTTACTACATACCAAGGAATATTACCACGACGATGAATGAAAGTGGGGTATAGAAAATTAAAAATAACATTGACCCATCAAGAACGTTATTTTAGAGTCAGACTCGCAAAAAAAAAAAAAAAAAAAAAAAAAAACAGAATCGCGGGCTATCATACAGGGGTTATATATCCAGGAAAAATACGAAGGGTATTAAAAGGACAGACTATTCGAGCGATAAAACTAAACCTGAAAGCTGCGAGGCACAAGCACAAAGACAAGTTATCGTAAATAGGCATCTAAATAGAAAAAAAAAAAAAAACTCTTTCAAGGAATTTGTAAAAGAAAACAGGGTCATGTCAAAATGGTGCCAGGCGAGAAGGAACTCGAGAAAAATTCGACGACTTTTTGAATGGTCCGAGTTGAGTGTTTACCCAAGAGAGGTAAGCTGTGCAAGACGGCCAAAAATAACGTTTTTGCAATGAAACCCATGCCACTGTGCGAGACGAACAACATTTGTTTGTATGGTGTTTTTTACGTTGCAAGGAACCAGTGGTCATTCAGCAACGTGACTTCCGACCCATGTCCAGAGTGAACTGCTATCACCAGAAATACACATCTCTCACGCCTCAATGTAATGCCCGAGAATCGAACTCGCGGCCACCAAGGTGGAAGGCCAAGACCATACCGATCACGCCACTGAGGCGCTCATCTGCAATAGTGCTATGACAACAATTACAGTTTATTCTTCGTTATTTATCTTTATTATGGGAAAAGAGCGTAAACCACTTCCAAGAAATTAGCACCATTCGCATGAAACCATACTTGGTGCTCAATAGCGTCCTATGAAATGCAGATTCCACCTCGCTACATAAATTGAATCTGACAGAGACAGGTAACGTTCCACAAGAAAACGCGGAATCGTCGTAATGAAGCGACTTTCAGTATACAATAATAATAATATAATAATAATAATAATAATAATATGCTGGAAGTAAACCCTACTTTTTAAACATGTTTTATTAAAAGTGATTGCTGCCTCAGCTGCATTAATTTTATACATGTTCTTCTCTATTTTTCTCAATTATTGCTTTCTCATTGTTGCTTAAACTGGTGAGCAACGCACTGATGGTTGACATATCTCATTAGGTCAAACGATTGGATTTTTATTGTAAAAAATTCCAGTGGGGGTATCAAAATTTCGGTATAAACCATAGAGTTTATTGCAGATGGAATTGATGTTAAATTTTATTTCTTTCTATTCTTTTCGATTCTTTCCCGGACGTTTCGTCTGAATAAACCTCAGACATCCTCTCTTGGGAGGAGGCGGGTGTAAGGACTGAAGTGAGAGTTGTTGTTTTTGATTAAGCTGACCTTGTGTCAGCATGGCTCTTGCTACAGAGCAGCCGTAATGAAGTGAGAGGGTTGTTGGTTGTTGGAGTATTAAGCTGGCTTTATGCCAGCACGGGCTTTAGCTAATGTAGCAGCCCGTAGGTCATTTGAATTATTTTTAGATGCATTGGTGATTTAAGGATATGAGACGATCTTTTATTTATGATTTCTATGGAATGTGCAGGTGGAATGGTATGGATTCGAAAGGTGAAAGGAAAAGTGAATAGGCAAGGTTACAAACCCCTTTAAACCCTAAGGTACCCATTAGTAGAAGATAAAGATCGATAGTAGCGAGTCCTGGCGAGTCAGAGATAGCCAGTAATGAAAATCGAAAAATTTTATAGTCGTAGAAAAACGGAAAAAAAAAGCGCAACTCTTTAGAGTTGAAGTACCATATTTCACTTTACGAAAAAAAAAAAAAAAAAGCAGAGAGCGTCGATCGTTTAGCAATAGGGAACGACGAAGGAAAAACGAAATATTATCAGTTTTAGAAACAGGATAACAAAAATAAGCGACAGCTTAAGCGGTAGTTAGAGTGACAGTTGAAATATTCGGTCGTTAGACGTGAGGCGGCCCGAAAAAACGGAGGGGAAAGGAAGATTGTTTAGTAAAAGCAAAAAGCAGTTAATGCTATAAACAGCACTTTTCATGTAGCGGCGATCTTTATGTTTGAGATCTGTATCTAAAATCTTCTAACAGGAGGTCATCTGGGAGACTGATCTCTAGGTCCAACAGCAGCGTGGACGAGCTCAGAGAACAGCTGATGACCACTGCCACTGTCGGTTATTGAAGATGGCTCTATTTAAAAATGCCTTAAACTCTCATATGTAGTCAGCAGGAATTTCTGATTTGATATCTCCTACAGGAAGTATTCGTTTCCGACGTTTTGCAGTTCTATTTTCTTGTTTGCAGGTCTGAGTTTCGCTGTTTTGCCTTAGCTACAAACTCCTCTGTTTGTGTTCCTGCTTCTATACAAAAACAGGAGCTACAGTCGGTGTCTCGGTCTGCATTTCTTCTTCAACTGCGTCTTCTGTCTGGGTTCCTGCTTCGGCACGAGCAGGAATCGACGTCTTCAGCGATGCAGAGGTTAGGGGGGTAACCTGAGGGGTTGGGGGAGTAGGGGGAGGAGGTAGAGGGGCGGGAGTTTGGCGATACGGAGAGGATGATGGGTGGGGATGTAGTGCCGGGATTGAGGAGGTGGAGGAAGGTTGGGTGGTTTGTGGTACAGGAGGTAGGTTCGTTCTAGGATCGAACTGGGGTTGCTGGGAGGTTTCCTGGTCGGTGATGGTTGCCGAGGTCTTGCAGGTGGAGAGGGATGCCCTTCGCCTTCCAAATCCTCTGCAGTCTGACTGGGCATCCCTCCCTTAAACCAAGCATGATGTTTGCTGGCTGCAGTTAGGGCATCGGGCAACTGTGTGGCCTTTTCCTTGTACTTGTACTTTTTCAAGCACACTTCTGTCTCGTGTGTTTTGCACTGCACACTCCACAGATGTGTTCTGATTTACATTCGTTTTTGTGGTGTCCATACCTCTGACTTGAAGCATCTCAGAGGCTCTGGTACGAAGGCTTCGGTCTCGTAAGTGCCAAGAATCCCAAGGCTGACCCTGGCTGGAATTTGGCCCTTGAAGGTCGCTTCTATCTTTAGAGTTTCCTGTCATCTTTTGTAGTACATCTCTTGGCTTCCATGATGTTGGGAACCTCGAGGACTCTTTCGATAGTAATGTATTTGGGGACTTTTGCAGATCATCCCCCTGCTTATTTTTGAAGCAGGATCAAGTAGGTGGCACAGGTCTCTTCTTCAGTAGTTCAGCAGCTTTTTGTTCCCTTGGGAGTAATAAATTCTCCCCTTAAAATTCGGTCTGGCTATGAGGTTGGCTTCTGGATATTTTTTCTCAAGCGGGCCCTGACTGCAGCATACGAAGTCTGGCCCTAGATTGTGACAGCTTTAAACTTCGGAAGTGTTGGAAATTTCCACATAACTCGCCGTATTCGGTGCTGAATTCGTAGGGAATCAGGTTATTGTTGGTCGAAGTTGGTGGCAAAATCTTCTTCTGTTTTCTTCTTCTTCTTCTTCCTTACTGTAGAGAAGCCTTGTTCGTCCTCCAAGGGCGGGTCCTCCCTGGGATTACCGGGCGAAAGAAAGGGGTCTCTTAGAGGCCATACTTGTCAAAAATTGTAGGTTTAAAATGACGAGAGTTACGTAACGCACCTGTGCACGAAATTACGTAACCTTCCTGAAGTGAGAGGGTGAGTCCAGCTGCTTATATTGTGGTGGTGCAGCGGGGGGCGTCGTGCCGCTGCCTTTTCATTGGCTAGTGAGTGGGGAGCTGCTTTTTCATTGGCTGCCTGGCTGCGGGCTCAAGCCAGCTCCCGAGCGCATGCTCAACAGGCGCGCCAATCTTCTCAGCTGCATATAATCACGCTGGGCTTCATTTTGACTGGTTAAAGGCCACGTGACGTCACTGCTGGTATTATTCCTGGTATTAATGTCGTCTTCGGTGGTATTTCCTCTTGAATTGCGGCGTTTTCGGGCGGCGATATGGTGATGTTTGCCGTTACTCGAGTGTTCCTTGGCATGCAGGTCGGGGAGAAAAAAGGCCTCCTGTGTCGTATTCATGGAGGGCTTTTGCTCCTGGATGAGTAACACCTCCAGGAGGCGCAGACGGCGAGGGTCGGGTACTCTCCCTATTATCCTTGTGTTACGGATATACAGTTAAGAAGCATGGAAATAAGCCAATATGCAAATAAATACCTGGACGCATAAGATTTTATAAATGTGAGATACATAATCTAAGTCACAACAAGAAAAATATTGATTATTGCTAAAGCAAGACTGAAATAATAATAATTCTGATATAAACACGGCAGCAAGCAAACAAAACAATGATTTTTCAACTGCCAACCTAGTGTCAGAGGAAATAATCCAAGATTTCCTATAAAGACTGTTATCGGCTGTTATTTTTAGAATCTTGAAATAACTGCTGTGACATGTAAAGTATACACACACACACACACACACACACACACACATATATATATACATATATATATATATATATATATATATGTATGTGTGTGTGTGTATATACTTTACAGTCACAGCAGTTATTCAAGATTCTAAAATAACAGCCGATAACAGTCTTTATAGGAAATCTTGGATTATTTCCTCTGACACTATGGTGGCAGTTGAAAAATCAATATGATACAATGCATATTTGTACAGTGTAATGAGCTGCGCTTAAAGATATATATCAAAATCATTGTTTTGTTTGCTTGCTTGCCGTGTTTATATGAGAATTATTATTTCAGTCTTGATTTAGCAATAATCAATATTTTTCTTGTTGTGACTTAGATTATGTATCTCACATTTATAAAATCTTATTCGTCCAGGGTATTTATTTGCATATTAACTTATTTCCATTCTTAATGTGACTCTGTTGTCTAATTACTGAAATGATTTATTTATTCAATTCCAGTAATTTAGCAAGCGCGTGCATTTTCTTGACTAATTTTATTTTTTTTCAGTAACGAATTCGGATTTAAGTTTATCCGCCCTAATAGGTATGGGGCCTCCTCCTGTGGCAGTTACAGAATCAGTTTAACTTGTCGTAACGGGATGGGAAATGGTTGTGTTTTTGGGAATAGAAAGGGAAATGGGTCTCATGTGGGTTCAGTTTCTGACGCCAACCATTAATTACTTCAAATGTAAATGGGGGCGTAATTACGTAAGCCGGAATTTAACGTGTAGATATATCATGTCTGTAAATATTTTTTTCCCAGGATTTTATAATTTTTTTATAAACATGGTGCTTATGTTAGGCTTTCAGAAACTGCTATTAAAGTTGTAAAAGGAAATTAGATTTATATTACCTTTATCTCAAATCTTCCAACTAGAGATGACATTTGTGTTTAAACTTGATTGTCCTTAGTAAAATTGATGCTCACTCTGGTAGTACAAACTACTTTGTGTTGTTGTTGTTGTTGTCCTTCAGTAAAGGGTCCGAACGGGACCGGGGGGAAAAAGAAAAAAGTACTTAGCTATCTCGCTTTTTTTTTTCATTTTTTCCTTCGTGCAAAAACCTTTACCTTTATATCATATATATAATATATATATATATATATATATATATATATATATATATATATATATATATATATATATATATATATATAGATAGATAGATAGGTTAATGATTACTGAGGGGTTGTATAAAACA
>NC_087203.1:103614641-103629641 GCF_015104395.2 Macrobrachium nipponense
AATATCTTCCAAATAATACCCTTAAATGTTAATTTGGTTACAATTCATTATAGAATGATACTACTAAAGATATCATCAAAGGAACACACACATCAATCCGGCCCCTTTTTCTCTCTTGCAGAATTAACTTTTAGATATTTTTTTTTTCATCAGTCATCTAAATGCAATGGAAATGTTGTGAATCCCTGGGGGTTCACGAACCAGGGACGGATCCAGAATTTTTTTTGTGGGAGGGGGGTGGGGGGGAGGAAAATCTTCCATTTATATATATATTTTTGTTTTTTATTCACAAACAAAATCTCTAAATATATACATATATATATATATATATATATATATATATATATATATATATATATATATATATATATATATATTATTTTTTTATTTATTTTTTTTTTGCTTGAGGGCAGGGGGATCACATCCTCACTGACTGTTTAATTAAGCTTAGTTTGGGTCGGTCTTTAGTACAATCTTTTTTGAGACCAGTGAGAGGATGCATTCCCCATACCCCCCACCCCACCCCCCCCCCTTCCACCCTCCCCCCCATGGATCCGTCCTGTCAGAACCCGAGAGTGAAAACCCGAAAATGCTTTAGTTAATTTCTTGACACAAGACACCATTTGTCTGTAATGTTAAGATTTTATATGATGTTTATCACATATAATGTAATAAATTGACTTTCAACCATTCCCCGTGTTTTTCTAGGTACCAGGGACCTCTGGATGTGACACACAAAAAATCCACAAAGAAAAGAAAAGTTGCTGCTGAGGGAAAAAAATAGAATTACTAGAGTTAGCTTGTAAGCACCTTGAAAAGGACGAGGGTGTGGATCCATTAGACAGAGCTGGGCAGAGGAATTTAAAAAATTAGAAGAATACCAGCAAATTTACGCTAGAAAAGCTATTAATGATATATTATATGAGGGCCCGACTCGGGAGCTCAACATGAACTCGGTGAAAATTAATGAACCACAACTCTTACGATCAGTACAAAAATCAGATCATAGAACACTGTAAGAGTAATCACTCATCCTGTTGTCAAGGAACATAGTCCATAGAGGATCTATTAATGATCCACAATTTAGTTTTAATATGACTGAGTACTCCAGTAACTGAAATATAAGTAGCCTCATAATGTGAAATTTATTTCTCATACATTCATGTAATTAATTACATACACTATGGTTTTTATGTTATATACCGGTAAACAGTTACTGCTATAATTTTTGTTTAAACTCTCCCTCTCTCTCTCTTTCTCTATCTCTCTTTCTCTCTCTCTCTCTGATATGCAATGACATTTGCTTACACCTGTGGTATATTATTTTTTAATTTCATAAGCTGCTTCCTACAACTGTAAAAGAGCAAATGATCAAAAAATAAGCATTCATCAATTTGTTTTTTTTACCTTACCTTTATTACATCTTTTAGTGATGACACTATAGCATCACACGTCTCTATCACTGTTACCAAGACTCTGAGGAGAGATGCAGCACGCAAACTTCAGATCTTCGAAGGAATCTCCAGTTGCAAGAAAATCGAAGAGTACATAACAATCGTTGACTTGCTGGTATAGCATCTCTGAGTTGTGTTTTGTCTTTTCTCAATTAAATTATTGGTGAAACCATCGTCAGATGGTTCATAAATGTGTCGTGGTCATTCGAAGGTAATTTCTATAGTCTTCAGGTGATGATACCAGTAGCTCATTTAACAGGCATTGATGAGACAGTTCACATCTCTTCTTGTACCACTCTTTCATCCACAATCGTCTCTTTTTGTTTTTATCGTCGACTTCTTCGCTGGCAAGCGCCAGCAGAATAGCTATACAAGCTTTCCTATTGCTCATGCTCCACGCCTCAATGAAATGTACTGACGTTTGATCATACATAATATCAGTCTATGGCAGTGTATGAAACAAACATGTTGGTCATACATGTTTGACAGTCTGTAGGGCGGGTAACACGGTTTTTTGGATTTTGCTTCTTATCAAGCATCGGAGGTAGCTGAAAGTTCACATATGTATATTTTACAACTACACACAAATTTTGTCAGCATTATCAATAACCTAAACCCGATAGTTTTAATTTTTATAGAGTATAAAATGATCTAGCCGACGCCATGGCCAATGATTGCGGCCAAGAGTCAAACATTCATTACGTAAGCAAGGTAAACATCGTTTTACGAAATGTTGCCACGCCCATCCACCGGTCAGAAACCCATTCACCTTATTCCATCGGCTCTGAAACCCATAGTAGTCAAGAATAGCTAACAGGATTTGGAATTGTCCCCGTGGTTGCAAAACTGCATTTGTCTTACGACTTTGCCACTTTATACAGTCAAGAGAAAGCCCGTGGCCATACTTACTATAGCCTGAATAGGTAATTATTCAGTTTCTAGTTTAAATCCAATGTTTATGGTCTGATTTGTATTTAGCGTAACGTGATTATAATACTTGTAATGTCATTCAGGATTTTGAACATTTCCATTAACTATTCACTATGCCACAAAGAGAGAGAGAGAGAGAGAGAGAGAGAGAGAGAGGCGAGAGAGAGAGATTGTATGTAAACAGTCTTTATATAACTATTTTTGTTAAATAAGATTTTTATCCAAAGTAAATACAAGCTTATATGTGCTAAATCTCCAGCAGACCAACGGATCATCCGATATTAATTTTTTTTCTTCTTCTTTAGTCTGTACGACCATGTGGATATAAAGACTATGAATGGCGGAACGATGCATAATGTGGGGTGGGGTATCTGTGCTAGCGTAGTAATACTACTGTAGGCAGTAGTGCCGCAAAATTAGTAATAGCAGCAATATACATGGAATTAACGTTCACGCCAACTGCTGGGATCCCTGAGGATCATTTTTTAGCACTTCTTACAACTACTCGAGAAATGAGTTTTTATAGCCAGAAGTTAGATTTTCTAATACAACAATGTCCATGGATAGCCTTCATTGTTATCCTGAATTATAACGAGACCAAAGTGGGTGGAGCCTCATGAAGTCATCATTCTGACGATAATTATTGGTGAAAGTTTAAAGCCAAAATACGGTACCATCTATGTTTTTTTTTTCTTTTTTAGAAACAAAAATAGGTAGATAGCTGCTAAATAAAAACTGCCCTTGACATTAGATACAGCAGTTATCAAAATCAAGCTTGTCTACTATGTCTTTGAAAATTGCCAACTACTTTAATACCCTACATATTGTCAATCTGATTGTGACCAATAAAATAGATATAACTTCTTAGGACACTTATTTTGGGAGTTATACTAATAATCGAAGTGTTTTTTGTATTTATTAACATATTTTGTTGGTTTGTTCATTATGACAATTATCAGTGGAGAGGATTCAGAGTTCATAAAGGTGTACTGTTTTGCTTGTATTTAACATTTTTGTCATTGGTGCCAGAGGTATAGCCTTCGTTACGTATAGCCAATCATTCATCGAGAAAGAGGGAAAAAATGCTGTCATAAGTTACGTAACGAGTGCGTTCGAAACCTTATCTCTGAGTAAGTTGGCCCGTCCTTCAAAAAAGGTCACTTTTACATTATAAGTACCAAATTTATTCAATCTACGTAATGCACAATATAGTCAAATTTATGTGTAGATATAATTGTGTATTCTGAATAAGCGTTATATCTATGACATGCATAGATAAAAAGTTATTGCCAAAAAATGCGTGTTACAGAAGCCCCGAATCTCATAGTAAGAGAGTAGACTCTAGGAAAGTAAACGTTTTAAGGCGATACTTTTGCATTTTTTTCATAAACTTTCGGAATATTAGTTCATCACTCTTGTTAAGAGAATAACCAATATAATTAGAGATTTTTCTTTTCATTTTTCCCTAGGGCTCGCGCCTTCCCTGGAAGTTGCTGACGTCCCCCTATGGGGGATCCACCAGGTTAAGAACCACTGCTATAAAGAATTATACTCTTTTCCTTCAATCTTATTAAAGAAGGAGATTATTAAAATACCCTGACTATACTGAAAATTACCAACTTCCTTTCGATGTATAGATTGTATTCTTTAATAAGAGCTTGTGTTAAAAGTAGTGAACCTGACCTTTGTGAAATCCAGTGATCCCGCTTGGGTGTAACTATAAATAAAGGAATTCATAGTGGACGCTATTAGTTCGTCATAAAAATACAATATAGTATAACCATATTCTTTTTTACTTTTTTCCTAATTAATGAACCACAGTTGAATTTTTATACAAAGGCGAATGAAATTACGCTAAATCAAAGGAATAAATAGTTACAGAAAGAAAATTTCAACAACAACTAATTAAATTTCAATCTCAAGTTACAAATAAATAATACAATTTTGATAATTGAAAGAAATAAAGAAATCGCGTGTAGATTCATTTATGAATATGGAACTGGTAAATTCAGTGTTCCTAAATAGATATGACCCAGTTCGAAGTGAAGAGTTAGGAAAATGCGTAACATATATGGCTCAGCTGTCTTACTTGAAGAAACTGAATGCAAGGTAATTATATAAAAACTTACGTTGTTAATTGTTGTATAATCACTTACGATTAATGTTGATAAATATGATACACATACCTACGTCTGTATATACTGACATTGTCTCTCCACGTAACTTAATCACAATGTCATAAAAAAGGTGAATTATCATCATTTTTACTGTGTTATTCTATGATAGATGAGTATTGCTATCTTATCGTTTTTACAATTTTACAATAATGTTTTCCTGGTAACTTTACTTAGGTGGCAAAATTATTCTCGTGAACAGTCCCACCAATAACCCACTCCATAAAATAAATAAATAAATAAATAAATAAAATAAATAAATAAATAAATAAATAATAAATAAATAAATAAATAAATAAATAAATAAATAAATAAATAAATAAATAAATAAATAAATAAATAATAAAAAACTAACAAAATATTAAAACATTTCCATTTTGAAAAATCACTACCTAAAAATTGAATATTTTTGTGAAACAGTCCACCAATAACCCACTCCATAAAGAAAAAAGAATAAAATATTAAAACATTTCCATTTTGAAAAATCGCTATCTAAAATTGAATATTTTTGTGAAGAGTCCCACCAATAACCCACTCCATCCAAAAAAAAAAAAAAAAAAAATATTAAAACATTTCCATTTTGATAAATCACAACCTAAAATTGAACCCTAGGAGTTTAAGAAGCGAATGGACGAAGATCAGCCTTAAAATCTGGAAACATTCCGTTCTCTCTTCCTTCCCTCCTTAGATCACGAGGACCACCAACAGTGTGAGGAGGACTCTTTGCCCTCCTTGGTTCCAGGAACTCCTTCCACAAAGCAGCGCTTTACTTTTCAAAGGCGATGAGCGTCCCTCGCTCTGTAATGAGATTTGAGCGTCTTTGATCGGAGAGGACTTCTTACTGAATTGAAGGGTCATCAAAACGCTTAAAATCAGGAAGCCGACTCGGAGAGAGAGAGAGAGAGAGAGAGAGAGAGAGAGAGAGAGAGAGAGAGAGAGAGAGGTTGAAATTATTTCCTGTATCAACTGCGAAAGTAATACAAATCGCATGCTCAGCACTAAAAGTATAATACGGTGGGAGTCTCATAATTTTAACTTTATTGACAAATTTCGTGGTCAAGTGACAGTATTCGCTGTATACTATTGGAATATAGCACGGAAACACAATCCCTATAGATATATATATACATATATATATATTATAATATATATATATATATATATATATATATATATATATAGATAATGATGGGGGATATATATATGTATTTGCATGTATGCATACATATATATAATATATATATAATATATATATATATATATATATATATATAGATATATCTATATATATATATATATATAGTATATATATATATATATATATATGATATACTATATATATATATATATATATATATATGTATATATATATATATATATATAATATATATATATATATATATATATATATATATATATATATCAACACACAGTCGGTATAATTTTTTTCCATAGGCCAAAACGTTATCACCCACGGGCAGCTTTATCCCAGAATGCTATCGCCCATACAAATCTAGCAACAACATTCGACCTTAAACCAGACAAAGCCTGATTCATTTGCATGAAGCGAACTGGACATTATCCTCACGCCACATTGTGTGGCTTTTACACCTACTCCGATATAAGCGTCATTATTTAGAGCATCAGCGCATGATCCCTTAACAATCGATGGAATCGTCATTTGGAAATATAGTCGCCCTTTCATTTGTATTCTTTGGGTATTATACGCGCTGTTGCGCATTTGTTAGTCTGGTATTTATATACATAGAAGGTAGGTCAAATAGTTTTTTCTTCTTTATTAAATTTATAAATAGAATCGGCGTCATTCTGCGCAAGTTAGGACTGCCAAATTTTAAATTTACGTTCTTATTGGAAAATATCTTCCAAATTTTAAATATACGTTCTTATTAGAAAATATCTTCCCCAATTTTAAAACTCATTTTCTTATTAGAAAAATATCTTTGATTTTATAAACGCAAGTAGCAGAGCTTAGCTTCACTGAGGACAGTTTTAGGTGCCCTGAACCTGAGAGAAAATAAGGCTCTTTTCTGAAACCAATACCCAAGATTTCAAAATCTCAGAGATAGTAGAAAAATACTTTATAAATTCTGGAACTCCATTCATTAACCACAAAATTTCGTTTGAAAGTTGGCGGTGCCCTAACTGTTTCATGTTGGGAGGGTTGAATATAGAATTTAGGCCAAAGGCCAAACACTGGGACCTTATGAGGTCATTCAGCGCTGAAATGGAAATTGACAGTAAAAGGGTTGAAAGGTGTAACGGGGGAAAGACTTCAAAGCAGTTGCACAATGAATCAAGTGTTAGGAGAGAGTGGAAAGTAAGATGAAAAAAGAGAATATGAAAGGAGGTACAGCAAAAGGAACGAAAGTGGTTTCAGCTAGGGGCCGAAGGCAGGCTGCAAAGAACCTTAAGTAATGCCTACAGTGCACCGCATTAGGTCCACGGACGGCACTACCACCCTACGGGGCCTAGCTGTTTAAACTAAATGCATTGAATTGTTCTGTCCAGATGTTCAAAGAAGGAAAAGCATATCAATTTTCAGAGACATTCCAAATGGCGATATAAAACCAGCGTACGTTCTTTTAACTGGTTTGGAAAGAACTTAGGAGTTGAGGGTTAATCGGAAGATTAATGAACACAATTACTTTGGTTCTCTGTTCATGGTCAACGACCCTTCCAACGGGTGGAAATGCACACGGCGATTCAATAACGAAATGCCCACAGCGATTAATAAGGAAATGCACACAGCGTTTAATTAGGAAATGCCTACAGTGATTAATAAGGAAATGCCCACAGCGATAAATGAGGAAATGCCTACAGCGATTAATAAGGAAATGCCACATCGATTAAGGAAATGCCCACAGCGATTAATAAGGAAACACAACAGGGATTGAAAATGTTCCTTGTAAATCCATTTGCTGTCCCTGCCCTTTCAACCCCCCGCCCCCAAAAATGCCATGATTATTGGTAATAAGCTCTGGAATAAAGAATTCTGCCTACCATTGTAAAACCTACCTGCTGAAAAAATGAAAAAGGTTATCTTGCTCGGAATTGCATCGTTAATAAATGAATTACCAAATACCTAAGCGACCATGTGTGAAAAGACGTGCAAAGGTCGGAGGTTCTGGAGTAACGAATCTGCACCATAGAGTTGAGACTCAAAGGAGAATGTACTACTTTTAAGTCTAAGAAGGTAAACCATGACGGTTCTCATTCAGTGTAGCAAAAAAGGTGTTGTTTCTTATCCATTACTTCCCGTTTGAAGTCTTTGTTTATGAAATCTTTTGACGCTACAACAGCCTTAAAATCGAGTGCTTTGTTGCTGATATAATTAAATACATTTAAATAAACAAATTAGTTCCAGCTTTGGGGTAGCAAAATAACCATTTACATTCCACCTAACACCTACACTCATACTTCTTCTGCGTAAACTCTTTCTTCCTCAAATGTTTACCTGTTAAATGCTCTATATTTCGTCGGTGTATTTTGTTATCGCAGGAAATCCCAATAGCGTTTGCTCCTTTTGAACGATGAAAGGGATTCGGCAACAGAAAACTGAATTTGCATAAGATAACACTGCAGAGGGAGAGAGTGTGTGTCTGGCACAAAACTACTTCACATTGCTTCTATTGAAAAATAGGAAAACGTTGTTTCTACCTACTATGTTTTATAATCTCACTTGAAAAGGTGCTGCAAATTCAATACAGATTCATTTTCTGTGTGTCTCCTAAATATTGCCTGGTAAAAACAACAGTCAGTCACTCTCAGTTGTTTATTTGTATGTATGTTACAGGGAATAGTTAAATAACCATTTCGCTTAGGAACATTCGATCCCAGAGGGCTAGTACTAAACACGGTGAAACAGTGATTCATCTACGCTGTTTCTCTGTGTTTTAGTGTAACTGGCCCCTAGGGGTTCAAATGCACTTCTGGACGTTAGATCCGCCACGGGCTAGTACTAAACTCGGCGAAATACATTTGACTCCCCAGGGGTTAGTATGAAGCACGGCGAAATACATTTTACTCCCCAGGGGCTAGTACTAAAGACGGCGAAATACATTTTACTCCCCAGGGGCTAGTACTAAAGACGGCGAAATACATTTTACTCCCCAGGGGCTAGTACTAAACTCGGCGAAATATATTTGACCTCCCAGGGGTTAGTACGAAGCACGGCAAAATACATTTTTTACTCCCAAGGGGCTAGTAGTAAAGACGGCGAAATATATACATCTAACGCCCACCCCAGGGGCTAGTACTAAACACGGCGAAATACATTTACTCCCCAGGGGATAGTACTAAACACAGCGAAACAGTGTAGAAGAATCACTGTTTCACCGTGTTTAGTGCTAGTCCTCGGGGTTCAAATCTCCCTAAGCGAATTGGTCATTTCACATATTCCCTAGGGATTTCGTGTAAACCCTGATTTCACATATTCCCTGTAACATATATACACACATACACGCAGATATATATATATATATATATATATATATATATATATATATATATATATATATTATATATATATATATAATATAGATATATATATATATATATATATATATATATATATATATATATTATGTAGTATTATATATACCGAAGGAAACATTGGTCCTACAGATTCTAAAATATAGTCGCAGTTCTTTCAAAGAATTAGGAGTCCGAGGACATCAGAGCTTTTCGGGAAAATGAAGTGGAACACGTAGGGACCCTCTCCAATTCAATCTACATAACTAACGAGACCGCAATTTAGAGGGTCAATCCTTTTTAAGTCTATTGGCTTGGTTAGGGTTTAAATCTCAAAAAAAAAAAAAAAATAAATAAAATAAAATTAAAAAAAAGGGAAACTGCTCTTCCGCCATTGGTTGGTTCCAGTATTGAATAAAGATAGTTATATAAATCATTCGTCCGCTATTTGATGTTCCTTTAAGGTTTAGAAGTTGTTCATATTAAGGGCAAATTTCATCAGTACTGATAAATTGACCTACTCAACCACTTTCACAGCAATTTCAGTTTTTTTACAAATTGATGAACAGGCCCGTTCTAATTCGGGAGAAACATATCCATAAAAAAAATAATTTTTCATGCGCTTAATTAACTGGAATAATTGTAAAATTAATTGACAACAATGAGGAGTCGTTACCATTACTATAAGAAAATAAATAGTCACCTAATATAAACCAAATAGTAAGAGTAACTAAAATGTGCACACACACACAAACACAAACACACACACACACACACACACACACACACACACACACATATATATATATATATATATATATATATATATATATATATATATATATACATATATATATATATATAGTAAATATATATATATACAATGAAGGTAGGGAAGCACACCAACAGGTCAAGGAACTCATATTTATTAAGTTGCAACGTTTCGAAGCCAACCAGCAGCCTCATTTCAAGCTAAAAAGTAACAATATCTAATTAGTACAATAAAATTAAGCTACAATATTAAAATAACACAATGTAAGTACAATAAAACAATCACAGTTTAAAAACACAAAATAAGGACCAACCGTTGAGTGTGAAGACAGAGGAAGGACTAACAAAAAACGTAAGCAGTTCACGAGAGGTAAAGAGGTGTAGACGTGGCATGGGTGTTCAGTGAGGGGACCAGTTTTTTTAATAAACAAAGATTCATTAATTGCTAAAACCTTGTGATTGAAGCTCTGCCCAAAACCTGAAAGTCTTTGTACTGGATCGAATGCCTACATTTATCGGTATGATCCCTTATGTTTGGAAATTCGGGATTCGAAGCTTAGTGCCAGTTTCTATAGCTGATAGCTCTATGACTGTCGATTCGGACCTTGAGTAACCTATGTGTCGATCCAATATAGGTTCCTCGATTACATCGAGGACAAGTGACCTGGAATTTCTACAATATTGTGTCATTAACAAAGTAACGCCAAATTTTGTTAAAAAATTTAAATTATATAAGAAATCCTTGTATAACACTCATTTCTATTCCGAGTCCATTGTTAACCCTTCTCAATATGGAGATTTCTTGTAAACAAAATACTATTAACAAGCTGTCCACTGCTAATCATATCTCTATGAAAGTGTTATTAACGAACTGTCTAACCTCGACCGTTACATTTTCACTTACCTGTTTAATAAATGTATAAATTCCTTTGTTTTTCCATGTCCAGAGGTTCACGAGAGAAAACTACGTAAAATAGGTGTTTCTGTTCCTAAATTTAAGCAAGACTATAAAACTGTGTTAATTTCCTCCAACTACTCCCTATCGAAACGAGAGGAATTCCTCCTTTCTCTTGGTTTGGATTTTGCTTTGCCATGTTACAGACCCTCATTTGTACAGTTTTTTGGAAGTCTAGAGTTCCTCTTTTCCAGAATTGATCAACCTCGATCTCACCTTGATGTCCCTAACTTTCGATCAAAACTTCAAGCCTAGCACATAAAAACTTATACTAAACTGTCTACATATTGGGCTCCTTTTTTTTAAAAAATTTTGGAAGACATGAATATTCTCAAATCGCTTGCAAAAAATAAGGATATTATTATTACCCGTCCAGACAAGGGTAAGGGAGTTGTTATTCTCAACAAGGATGATTATATTTCTAAGGTGGAAACAATTTTAAATGATAATTCAAAGTTCCTGAAGTTGGGAACTCCTGACGTTTTCAACACTGTTTAAAATAGAAGATCGATATTAACCGATTTCTGAAAAGCTTAAAAGACCGTGGCAATTATTACTGAAAAATACCTATCAGTCCCTATACAGCTCGGGGTCCATCGTATGTTTAATGTACGGCCTCCCGAAGGCCCACAAAGATAATGTTCCTATCCGTCCTATCTTAGCGTCTTATAATAACGCCATTACAAACTGGCAAAATATCTAGTTCCCATGCTTGCCCCCTTAGCTGAAAAGTTCTTATAACCTAAAGAATTCATACGAGTTCAAAAATTCCATTCTTGCTCAGGACTCGGAACCTTATTATGGTAAGCTATGACGTGAGTCATTATTTACAAATGTACTGTACAACAGACCATTGATATAATTTTAAGTAAACTTTTTCCTACGGATGAGTCTCTTTTTAATGGGTTCTGTAAGAATGATTTTACGGAAACTTTTAGATCTGGCGGTGCGGGACACCGTTTTTGTTTTAATGGTTGTTCTTACTCGCAAATTGATGGTATGGCTATGGGCTCTCCTCTTGGACCCATCTTTGCCGGTATCTTCATGTCTCGCTGGAAGAGCAAATGCTTGATTCTTGTCCCCTTAGTTACCATCCACTTTTTTATAAACGTACGTTTGACGACACGTTTGCACTCTTTAGAAGTCGGTTTGACGCCGAGAGGTTTTAACTTTCATCAACTCATTCACCCTAACATCAAATTCACCATTGAACACGAAACCAACAATCAGTTTGCCTTTTTTAGATATTTTAATTACACGCTCCTCTCATGGCTTCTCAACTTCCGTTTTTTAGAAAAAAGACATTCACTGGGTCTTGGTACAAATTTTTATAGTTTTTGTTCTCTTGATTTTAAGATAAATGCCTTATTAACCATGCTTCACCGAGCCTTTGCTTTGTCTTCTAGTTGGCAATCTTTCACAATGAAGTCACGTTCTTGCAAAAATATTTTAACAAGCACTGCTTTCCCACCCAGTTGTTCTTTAAGCATGTCTCCAAATTTTTAAATAATATTTTTTGTTCCACGTCATCCTACTCCTCACGTTCCTAAATTACCGTTCTATGCTAGCCTCCTTTTATTCACAATACAACTTTATATAAGGAACTCCACGCTTTAATGTCTGGTCATCTCCCTGCCATGAAAATCAAAATTATACCTACAAACCCACCCACTGAATATCGGTAGCCTTTTCAACTTCAAGGACCGTTTTGGATCCATTGATGACCTCATGTGTCATTTACAAGTTTTACTTGTCCTCGATGTAATCGAGGAACCTATATTGGATCGACACATAGGTTACTCAGGTCCGAATCGACAGTCATAGAGCTATCAGCTTATAGAACTGGCACTAAGCTTTCGAATCCCGAATTTTCCAACATAAGTGATCATAACCGATAAATGTAGGCATTCGATCCAGTACAAAGACTTTCAGGTTTTGGGCAGAGCTTCCAATCACAAGGTTTTAGCAATTAATGAATCTTTGTTTATTAAAAACTGGTCCCCTCACTGAACACCCATGCCACGTCTACACCTCTTTACCTCTCGTGAACTGCTTACGTTTTTTGTTAGTCCTTCCTCTGTCTTCACACTCAACGGTTGGTCCTTATTTGTGTTTTTAACTGTGATTGTTTTATTGTACTTTACATTGTGTATTTTAATGATTGTAGCTTAATTTTATTGTACTAAGTTAGATATTGTTACTTTTTAGCTTGAAAATGAGGCCTGCTGGTTGGCTTCGAAACGTTGCAACTTAATAAATATGATTTCCTTGACCTGTTGGTGGTGCTTCCCCTACCTTTCATTGTATAGTTGGGTTTAGAGAAACCTCCGCCTGTTTAATATATATATATATATATATATATATGATATATATATATATATATTATATATATATTATATATATATATATATATATATATATATATAGATATACATATACATATATATTGTTCACACCTCAGGGACCCGAGGAGGCGTGAAAAATACACGAAAGTACTTGGTTAACTCCTTTCAATCCTTCCTCCAGCTCTACAACAACATAAAACATCACAGGTTTTAGTGGTAGATCGCCAATATATATATATATATATATATATATATATATATATATATATATATATATATATATATATATATATATATATATTTTTCGTAAGTGTTTGTGTCGCTAAGAGCTGGTTGATTTTGTCAAGGTAGAAGTCTTGTCCATAATCGTAATAAATGCAATAAAACCCAAAAACATGCTGAGGATGAGATATGTGGATGATATCCTAACATTTTGGGATAATAGGTGTGGCAATTTTAATGAATTCCTCTCAAAATTAAACGCATTAGTGCCCAGATCAAATTTAAAGTTGAATGGAAACAGACAACAAAATCCTTTTCTGATGTTTTAATAATCAGAGACACGACAAAATACAAATTTACCATATACGAAAACCAACGTTCTCACTTTCATACATTCACCACTTTAGCTATCCACAACATTACTATCAAGATAGGTGTAGCTAGCAACCTATTCTTAAGACCTTACGAATTTTTTTCCCCAGAATTCCTGGAAAAAGAATTTGAACTAATTCCGCAAGCAACTTTCGTCTTTAAAGTATCCTGACCATATAATGAGAAAGCATTCACAAAGCAAACGTAATTTTCTACCGACCCCCTAAAGACAAGACCCAGAACAACATTGTGAAGATTAACAATGACAACAACAGCAATATTCACGAAACAAAATCAATAAAATTCAAAGGAACTAAAACTGAAAACCGGAAACTAATCAAATCCACTTCCTTGGTTATTACCAAGAGGTAAAGAACCACTCCAGTTGAGGAGTCGTGGAATATCCAGTCCCTAAAGAGAACATTCCAAAACTCTGATGGGATCTGCTGTGAACAACTGAGGGCGGTTGAATTCCTATGGTCTATAAAAACAAGGAGGATGGACGCCAAAAGAGAGTGAATCAACTCGGAATGATAACCAATTCTCCTCCTTTTATTTCTTGGTTAAGGGGAAGTTTGATAGGAGCAGAGAATGAATGAAGATAAAGGGGGTGAATGTTGGTAGGGAAAATTAGGAAGGGAATAAAAGGGATAAGAAGATAACGCAAAAGCAGATATAATCCGGAGAAAGGAGAAGTCGGAAATTAATATCTTTGACAATGAAGAGCATGGAGACCAGATAAACAGTGATAAATTGGAAGAAAGATAACAGGAAAAGGAAAGAAAAAGCCATGGAAAGATAAAACAGAAAAACAAGGGAATTTGGAATTGAGAAAATATGCGCTGGTTATTTAACATATAATGTCAAGGAGTAAAATTCTCAAGAGAACTACTAATTTGCTCTTTACAACGAACCTTCCTTATTCTTTCATTAGTAACATAATAAACGATCTATTACCGCATTAGCACCTCACCGAATTGTGTTTAAACAAAAGCAAGTGAAGAATACGCCCAAGTTTCTTCGGCTCAATCGAGTTTTCTGTATTGCGTATAATGCTGTATGAAACTCTCTGCCGCAGCCCATGAAACTTTCGTAACGGCAGGCTGTGGCCCTGTGTTTTTTTTGGCCACCCCATAGTGGTGCCAGACGCACGATCATTGCTAACTTTAACCTTAAAACAAAAATAAAAACTACTGAAGCTAGAGGGCTGCAAATTGGTATGAGTTTTTAAGATCAGAGTGCGGACAGAAAAAGTACGGACGGACAGACAAATACACATCTTAATA
>NC_087203.1:103639641-103657141 GCF_015104395.2 Macrobrachium nipponense
AGAAAGTACACATACACATAATATACGTGTGTGTGAGTGTGCATGCGTCTATTAATAATGCTCGTGCGTATGCTTATGAGCAAAATATCATTACATTCCAATTTTCAACGGAGCCATGTTCAAACTACTTTAACGTCTTCTCCCAGCGTAAAAGTTTATATATTCTATGAGGGAATATAATTATTCGCTCAACTGCTTTTATAAATTAGCCTTCCCTATAAAAAAAAGGGATAAGGAGAAAAATAATTTATGACAAATTGACTCATTTTCTCTCGAGAACTTTAGATTGTTTCTTTTTTTGTAGCTCAAAAGTTTTGTTTAAAAATGAAACAGAGACAGCAGAAGAAATACTTCCAACTTTGTTAAATTTTTTAGTATCCTTTAATGTTTCATCGTGAAGGAATCTCGTCGTCAGGAAAGCTGTTGCAATTTGCGAATTATTCTTAACCATATTACAAGGAAACGAGCTTCAATAGTGTATGCGTTGAAGTCACTCTTAAAAATGGACAGGTACAAGGGCAGCGTGAAGGTTGGTAGGATGACCTACTACGCCCTCGACAGCGTTTCATCTTCTACCGCCAAGTCAACAGGATTTGGTATTTTCGCTTACTTGGGGAGTAGGACTAAAACTATTTTGTTGGTGTTGTTGTTGTGGGGGTAGGAAAGCCTTATGAAGAGCCTGAAAAAGTTTTGAAAAAGGTGTTTCACGTTGAGTTAAAGATACAGGAATTTTAGGTTAAGATATTTATGATTTATTTATTTGAATGAAAATGTAAAAAATAAATAATGTGCATGAGTAGTACAGAACTGTTATTTCTAATATAATATAGCGTATTTATTTTAATTTCGCTGGTGAAACAATGCTCTATTTGACTATAGATTTTAGCACATTTTAATTTATTCGGTGTACTGAATTTAGGCTATGTTTCTGTTCGATGATTTTGTTTCCATTTCTAACTGAGAGTATATGAACGTGTTTAGTTTATGTCCTATTCATTTGATCTTTCTTGTTAGTGAGAGTATGAGTAGTACCAAGTATGAATATTAATTACGAAGACCACTTCACTACCCGTCACTGCATTTACTATAACCCACCTAAAATCCTACCATTGAAAAATATTAACAATCAAAATTTAACGATCACCACCGTCACTAGCCGAAAATCAAACAAACGAATAAAGAGAGAGTAGGGCGTAGCTGACAACGAACCGGTTAATGGCAACTAAACCTCGAATGAATTAACAATGTATACCACACGACCCAATCCGTGGAAGGTATCCACCCTAAATTCCAAAATTCAACTGGAATCTTCTGTGACCCGGATTCCAACCGCTAATCACAGGGAACTGTAATCAAGGCTCACATAGAATCCGTTGACATCGAATCAGTTGCCAACCGATAAAGACCCTAACTCTTTTAGCTCATGTGTTATCTACAGTTACAATGGAAATAAGAAGAACAAGGGAATCGTGGAAAAAAATGCTAGGCAAATTACCATAAAATCTTTATTTATGGAACAACCCCTTTTTCAAGAGATATGGTTTTATGAACTAAAACACACACACACACAACACACACACACACACACACATACACACACACACACACACACACACACACACACACACACACACACACACATATATATATATATATATATATATATATATATATATATATATATATATATATATATATAGTATTATATTTACATGATGCATGATTTTACTGAGCCCATTTTGATCTTTGAAACAAAGCAGTTAATAGTACTAATGCGTGGAAGTAAATGAAATCGAAATTGCTATCTGTTTTTGTGTTTCCGTAGACTATCTGAACCCTCTACATAAAATCCTCTTTGTACTGACACCAGTTATGCAACCAACTTCCTTTATATCTAATGATTGAAAGATATCCCAAGAGACGAGAATTGACAATCATTTAGACAGTGACAGGTACGTAATGGGAAAACTCATGACGCAATCGTTGATGCATGGTCGCTGTAAACAAAATAATGTGGTTTAATGGACATTTTTTATATATTCAGACTACAAGTACTTAGAGATAGCTTCTATAAACTAAAGTACTTTTTGTTCTTAATAACGTTGCATTGAAGAGCTGAAAATTTTAAAGTATGTAATATATTAATGATAAAACCAACGCTAGTTTTAGAGAACCTGTTTTGTTTGTTCGTATGGTGTTTTTACGTTGCATGGGAACTATGGTTGTTCAGCAACGGGACCAACGGCTTTACGTGACTTCCGAACCACGTCGAGAGTGAACTTTTATCACCTGAAATACACGTATCTAACCACTCAGTGAATGCCCGAGAATCGAACTCGCGGCCACTGAGGTGCAGGCCAAGACCATACTGATCACGCCACTGAGCCACTTTAAAAAAACCTGTTAGAAGAAGAAAATTGAGAGGGAGACAAAATTACATGGAGAGATAAAGTGAAGGAAGATATGCAGGGAGAGGTTTGGTGGAGGATGATGCTTTTGATAAAAGGCAGTGGAGGAAAGGCGCATCAGGCAACCGACCCCTTTATGTAGGGATAACGGTGGGAAGAAGGAGCGATGGCATAAGGCCAGTCTCTGCATGTATGCAGACTAAATTTTGAACCTACATGTTAATCCCAGTGTGATATCTGCAACTGAATGCTCACCCATAGTCCTATAACTGCCATATAATATTTTAATCATACCAAGTAGCTTGAACTTATAATATCTAAGAACTTATAGCTTCAAACATACATGACCTTTCGTCACGGAGAAAACTGTTTCTTCTTAATAAAACTCAGTCCCATTCAGAGCTTCAGCGATTGCTGCCACAAAGTCACTTTCATTGTATTGATGTTTATGAAGTCAGGTAACTCGCCACCAATCAATATCCACTGTACTGAATACTCTCTCTCGCTAGATATGAAATCTATTGTTCAGGAATCATTTCGATAAAATGCTGCGAGATAGTATTGTGACCAGCAATTGGAATGATGAACTTTTAACAATCCTCGATGGCTTGCAACCCGAGATTTCAAAGCCTTCTATCGGGCAACAGTACTGGTTGAAATCCCTTAGCTAATCACTTCTAGGAACACAGGGAGGAACATAGGAAGAGGAAAAGAATGAATCTATGAATACATATTGCATCATTATACAGGCTTACTATACATAACTAAGGAATAATGAAGACTGCAGCTTGTGGTTAAATTAGAAGCATATATAACGTCCACGTATGACCTATTCTCTCTCTGTCTCCAAATGATGACCTTGAAGGGAAATGTTCAAACAATGGTATAAGCGACCCCCCAAGAAATTTAGTTACGAATGGCAGAAAAAAAAAAAAAAACACTGACACATAAACACACAAACACACACGCACGCACAAAGTGTGTATGTGTACGTGTCTTGTTTTGCTTATTTGATGATATTTTTTCTAATTTACATAACTCCAAGTAAAGCGAACATAGGGGCATCACTTAAGCTTTGTCATTTCTAAACAAAGTACAACAACAACAACAACAACAACAACAGCAATAATAATAATAATAATAATAATAATAATAATAATAATAACAATAATAATAATAAATTGCAGAAAGACAAGAGAATGGGAAATATAGCCAGATATAATAAATTATTTATTATTATTATTATTATTATTATTATTATTATTATTATTATTATTATTATTATTATTATTATTATTATTAAACAGAATAATAGTAATTATCATCAGTAATAACATCTTGATAATATAAAATAATAATAATAACTCGTACAGTCATCTTGTGACAGTGGAAGACTTGGAGTAAAATGGGCCATACATCTCGGCTGACGTAAGTTTTACGACGATAATGTTGACAGATGATCCTGTGTCGCGGACACTAACTCAGACTAATAGGGTTTCTATTTACCTTCTTTCAATGTTGCCCGTTTCAGTAAACCACGTTGTATCATACTTGAGCTTCCTGGCAAGGTCTTCAGAGAGAAATTACGCAGGCAAAGCTTGAGAGAGAGAGAGAGAGAGAGAGAGAGAGAGAGAGAGAGAGAGAGAGAGAGAGAGACCTCAGTAATGCAGACCCAAAATTGAAGTAATATACAGATTATAGTGATTCAAGTTCGGATGACATCAACTTAGAGAGAGAGAGAGAGAGAGAGAGAGAGAGAGGGAGAGAGAAGAGAGAGAGAGAGAGAGACTCAGTATGCAACGACCCAAAATTGAAGTAATAAACATAGTTATTGGTGATGGAAGTTCGGCTGACAATCAACTTTACTCTTATAGTCGTAAAATATTTCTTTCTATCATTTATCCCTCAACTGGATATACAGATGGACAATGGTAGGCGTGTTCTCAACATTACTGTACTGGGAGCAACACTTTCTTCATAAGCAATACACTTCTCTAGCTCATTTCGACGAGGCTATGATAATAAATTTTAAAACAAATGATGCTGCATACACGAAATCAACTATGAACTTAAATTCCACGTTCACAATTCTATATGTTGCCAACTTTCAAAAGCAGTTAAATATGTACATTATCTCAGAATAACTGACTTCCCAAATTTAGTCTCTCCATATTGCACAAGCAGATTAAAAAAAACATGACACTTGTTGATAGGTGTCACCTGAAGATATGAAAGGTAAGATAAAATTTGCATCATAGCCATAGAATAAGTAACATCATTACTACGCTTGCTCACATGCACTAGGTCTAATTTCCAGACAGATTCCTGGAAAATCTGCTGGATGTCAAGTAAAGTGAATCATCTCGTTAAATTCTTGCTTTGGCCTTTCCAAAAGCATTGTATGTCCACAGTATCTTTCCCTTAACTCAAAGTATTGACAGCGGACCACAAGGCAAAAGTAAAATCAATCGCAGTCAAAAAGAAAATTCGCAAGAAGTCAAATGGCTCTATGAAATAAATCAAATGAAGATTAACGGGAGGAAAATTTATGATACAAAATCATAATTGAACATGGTAAAAGGAAAAACAAAACAATGACTGCAAGGCAGCCTGTAATGGTATTAAGCTAAGTATATCTTAGTTTAACCAGACCGCTGAGCTGATTAACAGCTCTCCTAGGGCTGGCCCGAAGGATGAGATATATTTACGTGGCTAGGAACCAATTGGTTACCTAGCAATGGGACCTTACAGCTTATTGTGGGATCCGAACCACATTATATCGAGAAATTAATTTCGAATCACCAGAAACAAATTCTTCTGGTTCCTCGTTGGCAGAGCGGGGAGTTGAATTCAAGACTACCGAATCGGTAGGCGAGCAAGTAACCCACTCGTTCAACGAGGAACTTGTTATAGTAATAACAGTACAGGGGATAGTAGAAATTACTTTTGATGGTATTGATAACAGTACAGGGATAGTAGAAGAGTCTAAGAGAGGCCAGGCAAATATTCCATTAGGGTGACGCAACAAATATCCGGTGAAAAGTCAGACAGACTATGGTACATTAACAGAGTTGTCTGCAGGTCCTTATAGCTTCAATGCTCGGAATGAAAAGTGGGAAAACTGAAGAAAAACGCTATTATTGTCCCAAAAGCACATGAGAAAAAAACACACACACACACAAACAAACAATAAACACTGATGTTGCCAAGACTACTAGGAGACCTCTCAAAAATACAAGTGGAAAGATTGATAAATAAACAAGTAAAAATTGAGCTAAAGATTCTACGACGCATTCGAGTTTTCTGTACAGCGTGCCAGATGCACGATCCATGGCTATACTTAACCTTAGACGAAAAGCGTGGGAAAGCACACCTACGGTCCAGCGAAAGATAATAACTATATTTTACAAAACTTCCAAAAAAATTACGCTGGGTAATCTCCTGTAATGAGACTGGAATCAGAGAAAAAGATAACGAACGGAACCAGAGATTGGTTGCCATCCATAAAAAGATGAGAAAACGAGACATTTAACTGTTATTTATTTCAGGGGAAGCGGTACAATTATCTGAATAATCTCGTAGCTATCAAATGTATAATTAATGGCCTGAAATAAAGTGCTGATGAATATAATCTGATTAACGCTGCAAAAAGGGAAAACCATATCCCTTTCCCGGCTTTATCGCTGCTTTAAATCCATAATAACTATTTTCAAAAAGCAATTACAATCATATTGTCGCATGATTCGCTCAAGATGAATTATACGTGGAGTTTTATTCCCATTCTCATGAGAGGGAGAAGGCAGTGATGGTCATTGGTCCATACAAATCAACAATTAGTACGATCTAAAAAGAAGAAGAAGAAGAGGAGGAGGAGGAGGAGGAGGAGGAGGAGGAGGAGATAGAAATGAATTTACTTCTGAATTTGTTAGTTTAGAGAACCCGTCCAATGCAGTAATGGAGGGGCCGTTTCATTATAACATCAATCAAAGGACACATCAACATGTAAATTGAAGAATGAGGTGCTCCTACTTTATTGGTCATCGAGGAACAGTAAGGGAACGAGGAGGAAAATCATCAAAGAGAGAGAGAGAATCAGGAACTGGCAGTTATAGAGTAATAGGGTTCATATTTTCACGGTAAATAACTAAGAATATTTACCATATAAATTTACGAAATAATTTACGAAATATAATGTGAGACATTCATTTACTATTTGGATGACAGATGGAATAAACAGCAGCAGACATATAAAACAAGGAAATCACTGTTTATTCGAGTTACATTTTTGTGACTAGAAACATTAATGAGGAAAGTGCACGCAGCACTGTACAGTGTTGACAATATAGCAGCTACATGATCATTTGAGAAACTTCGATTACACTTACCTAACTTACCTAACACAATTTCTACATTGCATTAGGAACTAGGATGAGGTAGTGAGTCACCATTTTAAACCTGACTCAAAGATTCAAACCATGCCATAGAAAAGCTAGACTTCTCTAGTTCCCTGATCCCCTCTCAAAAAAAAATAATAATAAGTTCAAGGGAGTGGTATTTTATTATCCTGGTGTTGACATGTGTGTTTTGGGGAATTTGAAGAATTAGCCCCCAGATAAAGGGCAAACCAATGGTGGGGAACATTAGTATCAGAACTATGACAGCTGAAAGAACCAACTAACATGAAAGTTGTTGATGGCTGTGTCATCTCCAGAACAATTCTATGATGGTGGATGTTTGTTTTTTTTTCTTAATTTTTCTTATTTCGTTCTCAAAGAAAGCTCTACAAAGCAAGGTCAAAAAGTTCAAAATGTTTAAAGAGAGAGAAGAGAGAGAGAGAGAGAGAGAGAGAGAGAGAGAGAGAAGAGAGAGAGAGAGAGAGAGTAATTAATGTACGTTGGAAAAATTGAGTCCGGTTTCAACCTCCATCTTGCGACAATTCTTTTCGGTGAGAAAAACCACTCAAGAATTTCGTGGGAGCGCATTTTAGAGGAAGCATTCTCACGTTTGTTTCACAATGGTAGAAAAACACTTTACCGCCTTTTACGTTGTACAAACCAATTCTTGTTTCTTTATGTGAGGGGTAAAAATTTTTATACACACACACACACGCGCACTTATATAAATATATAAATATATAAATATATATATATATAACTATATATATATATATATATATATATATATATATATATATATATAAAGTATATATATATATATATATATATATATATATATATATATATATATATATATATATATATATATATATATATATATATATATATATATATAAAAATTCACAAATATTACTTGATATCGAATTCACTACAGTTTTGGAATAGCTTACACCCACGGGACATATAACTGACAAATGCCTCTGCCCGGCTAGGATTCTAACGTGCGTGTTTACGCAGTGCCAGATATAATGGTTAACATTTCTAAGCCAAAGTCCCAGGTTCAACGGTAGTGATGGAGAAACGCATTCGTTAATAGGTCATTGTGGTTAATAATAGAAAGGCACCCAATGCACAGCGTGAGTAATAATTAGTGAACAGATTATGCACTTCAGCCTAACTGTAAATACTACAACGAAACGCATTTGAAACGAAAAGTAGTTTTGTACGTCAACCTGGCTTATTAAAATCAGCTTCACATTTCTAACGAAGGATATGGCAGATGTTGAGAGAGAGAGAGAGAGAGAGAGAGAGAGAGAGAGAGTAAAAATTCCAATTAAAAAAAAAAAAAAAAAAAATTTTTTATCCGGAATAATTTTTTTAAAATTCTGTTAAGGGGAGAGAGAGAGAGAAGGGGGTTGAGGATTTGCTGTAAAAATTCCAGTTGGAAGAAATAAGATTTCATACGGAATAAATATTATTTTTTAAATTCTGTTAAGGAGAGAGAGAGAGACTAGAAGGTCATCAGCAAAACAGAGCTATGCCAGTGACAATGATTTCTAAGTTTAGGTACTGCTCATGTGGCTGGGGAGAGTGGGGGTGGGGAGGTAGGGGGTGGGTGGGATGTCTGAGAGGGGGGGAGGGCGGAGAGGGGGTGTTAGCGGAGGAAGTTGCGGAACTAACTGAATCCTTTGTTCCCTTTCAATTAATAAACGTTCTGGACAGCGAGGTCGACGGTCCGGCCTACACGTGCGGGTCTGATGAACCCGAGCGCCAGATTCATGGCAATTCTTCCAAAAGTTCACGATTTAATTTCGCCTAATCCTCGCAAAATCCTCGTTACATCTCTCCTATCCGGCGGCATCATCACAGCGAATGAAAATAAATATTCATGCATGAGTCAGTCGGGATATTTTTACTCTCCCACGGTACAGGAGATAAGGGAAAAAGTCTTTTCCCTCCATTGTATGTTTAACATTTCAGAGACGCCAAGAGATGGGCTAATGGTATATGAAATGTAAAATAATTCCTACATTTACTGGTATTTTTTTGGCTAGTTCTGCGACAACTTCCTTAAATTACTACAGTTAAGTAACATTAAGCTGTAATACTAATAATAATGATAATAATAATAATAATAATAAATGTGGCGCCGTGGAGGAGTTGGTTAGGTCGTCAATAGACTTAAGTCAAGTTAAGCAACATATGGGGCTGGTCAGTCGTGGATGGGTGACCGCTCTCCTCGGCGTTGATTCCTTGGGAAAGGATCTTTACCTTATAATTTTCCTCAGTATACTCAGCTGTAAATGAGTACCTATCCCTGATGGGGTAGGGTTCCCAGCTATGGGTTAAATAGCAAAACTCAGCCAATGATGGAAAGAAATGAAGGTAATAATAACGACAACGACGTAAATGGAACCTCTGGCAACAGAGGAGCCTCGTCCGGCAAACCAGGTATTCAACCCATTGTAGGGAAGACGGTCAGGTACTTGGAGGTCGTCATCCAGCAACTGATCACCACAACGACAGTAATCAACAGCCTGAGATTGGAGCTACAGAGGCAAAAAGGAAGAAATGGACAAGAGAAGAAAATAAGGAAATATGGAGATGCTACATCAGAAGCAACCCGACGAGGAGAGAGGATATAGAAGAAGATTGATCACATCGGGAATGAGAGGAATAACACCCCCCAAACAGAGCAGAGGCTGGCAGACCAAGTAAGGAACATAAAGAAAAAGAACTGGCTCTCCCCAACAGAAAGAGAAGAACTGGAAAGGGAAATGTCACACGACAACGAATTACACGAAGACGAACTGAGAGACGATGCCACAGAAGACGACAGGGAGGAATGAAGTATCAAACAACGACACACCAAGAAACACCGACGAAGTAACAGAGAGGACGGAATGGGTAGAAAAGATTAGACCAATGGATGGAGACAGATACAGAGAGAACAAAGATCCCCTCCATGAAAGCCTACAACACCCAAGAAATTAAGGGAGAAAACAAGTGAGGTCAATGAAAATAATGGGCCTAATACACACCACCAGTATCACAGAAACAAATAACTTGATATATGCAGGAGCAAGATTAGTAGCAGAACTGATGGGGATTCGAACACCAACACCACCGTCACAACCAACCCAACAGAAACCAAAACAGCAACCTCCTTGGAAAAGGCGCCCTGAAAAAGCAAATCATGGTGATGAGATCTGACTTGAGTAAACTGAAAGAGATGGCAGAAAAAGGCTAAGAAGCAAGAAAACAAGGGAGGAACTGAACGAGAAATACAAAGTACAAGAGAGGGGACTAAAACAAACACAAATAGAAGATGTAAAACAGAGGCTTAAGGCCAAAGCACACAAGATCCAACGGTACATAAACAGGAATAAGGGATACCAACAGAACAAACTATTCGGAACCAACCAGAAAAGACTATACAGCCAACTAAGGGGGGAAGACACCCACCCAGAAATTCCTGAAGCCGAACCAAGTAAGAGATTCTGGGAAAACATATGGAGCAATCCGGTATCACACAACAAACATGCAACATGGCTCCAGGAAGTCAAGTGAAGAAGAAACAGGGAGAATAAAACAAAGATTCACAGACATCACGACAGACACAGTCAGACACCAACTAAAGAAAATGCCAAACTGGAAAGCCCCAGCGGTCCCGATGAAGTCCAAGGATACTGGCTCAAAAAAACTTCAAGGCCCTACACCACGAATAGCAGAACAAATCAGCATTGTATCTCAATCACCAAGCACCCAAATGGATGACCACAGGAAGAACATCCTTAGTACAAAAGACAAGAGTAAGGGAAATATAGCCAAGTAACTACAGGCCTATCACCTGCCTACCAATAATGTGGAAGTTACTAACAGGTATCATCAGTGAAAGGCTATACAACTACCTAGAGGAGACAAACACCATCCCCCACCAACAGAAAGGCTGCAGAGGAAGTGTAGGGGCACAAAAGACCAGCTCCTGATAGACAAAAATGGTAATGAAGAACAGTAGGAGAAGGAAAAACCAACTAAGCATGGCATGGGATAGACTATAAGAAAGCCTTCGACATGATACCACACACAGGCTAATAGAATGCCTGAAAATATATGGGGCAGAGGAAAATACCATCAGCTTCCTCAAAAATACAATGCGCAACTGGAATACAATACTTACAAGCTCTGGAATAAGACTAGCAGAGGTTAATATCAGGAGAGGGATCTTCTTCCAGGGCGACTCACTGTCCCCACTACTCTTCGTAGTAGCCCTGATTCCCATGCAAAAAAAAAAGTACTACAGAAGATGGGATGCCGGGTACCAACTCAAGAAAAGAGGCAACAAAATCAACCATCTGATGTTCCATGGACGACATCAAGCTGTATGGTAAGAGCATCAAGGAAATAGATAACCTAATCCAGACTGTAGGGATTGTATCTGGGGACATCAGGATGGAGTTTGGAATAGAAAAATGCGCCTTAGTCAACATACAAAAAGGCAAAGTAACGAGAACTGAAAGGGATAAAGCTACCAGATGTGTAACTGGAATACAATACTTACAAGCTCTGGAATAAGACTAGCAGAGGTTAATATCAGGAGAGGGATCTTCCAGGGCGACTCACTGTCCCCACTACTCTTCGTAGTAGCCATGATTCCCATGACAAAAGTACTACAGAAGATGGATGACGGGTACCAACTCAAGAAAAGAGGGCAACAAAATCAACCATCTGATGTTCATGGACGACATCAAGCTGTATGGTAAGAGACATCAAGGAAATAGATAACCTAACCAATCCAGACTGTAGGGATTGTATCTGGGGACATCAGGATGGAGTTTGGAATAGAAAAATGCGCCTTAGTCAACATACAAAAAGGCAAAAGTAACGAGAACTGAAGGGATAAAGCTACCAGATGGGAGTAACATCAAACACATAGATGAGACAGGATACAAATACCTGGGAATAATGGAAGGAGGAGATATAAAACACAAGAGATGAAGGACACGATCAGAAAGAAATATAGCAGAGACTCAAGGCGATCTCAAGTCAAACTCAACGCCGCGGAAATATGATAAAAGCCATAAAACACATGGGCAGTGCCAGTAATCAGATACAGCGCAGGAATAGTGGAATGGACGAAGGCAGAAAACTCCGCAGCATAGATCAGAAAACCACCGGAAACAAATGACAATACACAAAGCACTACACCCAAGAGCAAATACAGACAGACTATACATACGAAAGGAAGGAGGGAAAGGACTACTAAGTATAGAGGACTGCGTCAACATCGAAAACAGAGCACGTGGGGCAATATCTGAAAACCAGTGAAGACGAGTGGCTAAAGAGTCCATGGGAAGAAGGACTAATAAAAGTAGATGAAGACCCAGAAATATACAGAGACAGGAGAATGACAAGACAGAACAGCAGAGGATGGCACAACAAACCAATGCACGGACAATACATGAGACAGACTAAAAGAACTAGCCAGCGATGAAAATTGGCAATGGCTACAGAGGGGAGAGCTAAAGAAGGAAACTGAAGGAATGATAACAGCGGCACAAGATCAGGCCCTAAGAACCAGATATGTTCAAAGTACGATAGACGGAAATAACATCTCCCATATGTAGGAAGTGCAATACGAAAAATGAAACCATAAACCACATAGCAAGTGAATGCCCGGCGGGCACTTGCACAGAACCAGTACAAAAAGAGGCATGATTCAGTGGCAAAAGCCCTCCACTGGAGCCTGTGCAAGAAACATCAGCTACCTGCAGTAATAAGTGTGGTACGAGCACCAACCTGAAGGAGTGATAGAAAACGATCAGGCAAAGATCCTCTGGGACTATGGTATCAGAACGGATAGGGTGATACGTGCAAACAGACCAGACGTGACGTTGATTGACAAAGTCAAGAAGAAAGTATCACTCATTGATGTCGCAATACCATGGGACACCAGAGTTGAAGAGAAAGAGAGGGAAAAAATGAATAAGTATCAAGATCTGAAATAGAAATAAGAAGGATATGGGATATGCAGGGGAAATCGTACCCATAATCATAGGAGCACTAGGCACGATCCCAAGGTCCCTGAAAAGGAATCTAGAAAAAACTAGACGCTGAAGTAGCTCCAGGACTCATGCAGAAGAGTGTGATCCTAGAAACGGCACACATAGTAAGAAAAGTGATGGACTCCTAAGGAGGCAGGATGCAACCCGGAACCCCACACTGTACATACCACCCAGTCGAATTGGAGGACTGTGATAGTGCAAAAAAAAAAAAAAAACAAAAAAAAAAAAAAAAAAAAAAAAAAAAAGAATAATAATAATATAATAATAATAACAACAACAACAATAACATGCTTTATTAAAAGTAATGGCTACTTCAAGCTGCGTTACACTTGTAGAGATTCTTCTCTGTTTTCCGAGTAGCGGCTTATTCCGTGCTACTTAAACAGGCTAGTAGAGCGCCTATTGAGGTCATGACCAAAATACAGTGTCAAAATCGGTGTATATAAGTCATTATTCGGAAAACAGAGAAGAATCTCTAAAAGTGTAACGCTGCTGAAGTAGCCATTACTTTTAAATAAAAGTATGCTTGAGAGAGGGTCTGCTTCCTAAGTATAATAATAATAATAATGATAATAATAATAATAATAATAATAATAATCTTTACTTTCAGCACTTAGACCATATATAAACGTAAGCTCTAACAAAATGACTGTCAATAACCTGCGCACTGCTAAAATATATGTATCTTTAAATATAAGTAAATAAAATATAGTGATGAGCGTCGTGGTATCCACTCATATGTCGCGAGTTCGCGCCTCCCCCAGGGTGATGAAAAATCACTGGTTCTGTTTCATGATCAGTTACTGATGCATTGTGGGGTCTGCGACGGGAGGTTAAACCAAACATTCTTTGGCAGCTTGAACATAAGTCACTGGCCACTGTGTGGTTGTTCCATGTGGATAGGTTTCATCTACTGAAATATTAATAATAATAATAATAATTCCAACCTTACGATTGTATAAGATTCAGCAGTTGGCGTCCCATCATTCTTCATCCCGCCTCTACTGGCAATGAGAAGCGAAATTAAGTATATCTTAGTTTTACCAGACCACTGAGGTAATTAACGGCTCTCCTAGGGATGGCCCAAAAGATTATATATTTTGACGTGGCTAGGAACCAGTTGGTTACATAGCAACGGGACCTACATCGTATTGTCGGATCCAAACCACATTATATCGAGAAATGAATTTCTAATTACCGTTGGCAGAGAGGGGAATTGAACTTCGGACTAGCGAATCGGTGGGCGAGCACGTTAACAACTCATCCAAAGAGAAACTAACGAGTGGCGAATGACATTTCTATTTGATATAGTAAATGAATCTGAATAATTTACAATCTATATAATCCGGTTTATACTAGTAATATAGTGTAAACTTACGAAACGTTTAGTTTCCCATTTTACAGCGTCATCCTAAGGTTGCAAAATAGAATTGAAACATGTAAAACAAGCACAGAAGTTTCTTCGGCGCAATCGTGTTTTCAGTATACAGCATGTAAAGCTGTATATGAAACTCTCAACCATGGCCTATGAAACTTCCAGCCACGACCCAGTGGTGGCCTGTGTTGTTGGCACCTATGGCAGCGCCAGACGCATGATCATGGCTAAACTTAACCTTAGATAAAATAAAAATAAACTACTGAGGCTAGAGGGCTGTAATTGGGTATGTTTGATGATGGCAAGGTGGATGATCATCATACCAAGTTGCAGCCCTCTAGCCTCAGTAGGTTTTTGAGATCTGAGGGAAGACAGACAAAGTTCGGACGGACAGACAAATAATGATCTCAATCATTTTTACAGAAAACTATAATTGTAACTGTTATGAGAACATTGGAAGGGGGCCGTAAGTTTGACATACAGGAAGAGGGGCGGGTTTAATCTCCCATTATCATCATAGGAGCAATTCTCAGAGGGACCAGCGCTATATTTTCTTGATATAGTGGGAGTTAGGATTCCATTTTTTTTTTTTTCTTTTTTTTTTGTAAATTAGAGAAACGGCAAATTCTATCAAGGGGAAGAACTTCACGGCAAAGAGCATCTGCTGATCTATCCAAAAAGACCTCTAAAATTTCTGTTAGTTATGAAAGATGGAATTACCAGAACAACGCATTCGTGAAAAGTTTAATATGAATCTTGGCTCTCATACATGCCTATAACAAAATGCTGGGCATCAATACCCTCCAAGGTATTGTTACATAAAAGTAATCTCCACTATGAAACAATTGCCATGGACCCTAAGTTAGTTAATCTTTAAACATATTCCATATGATAGCATGTCGTTATTAAAAAATATATTATTATTATTATTATTAAACCTTCGGTTATGTCATAATCAAATCATACGAGGCTTGAAATTACATGTTTTGTAGGTCACTCATCCGCACTTATATCTTATCACTTGTTTATCTATCATTTACTGTAAATCACATTCGAGTCCATTTAATATTATTCATATTCATCTCCATTCTATCTTCGCCATTCATCCTTCTAAATCGACATACTCTTCCTCGGAAGCATGCAAGCCAATTCTATGGCCTTCTGGAAACTTTCCCCCTTCAGTGCGAGGCAGAAACGTGCGGTTAAAATCTGCAGCCATACTTAATTGCAGACACCACAATTGTATCATATTCTGTAGTCACCTCTTCTAAAGGGAGAGTGTAGCGTTTGCTTGCACATGCACACACATATATATACTAATATATATATATATATATATATATATATATATATATATATATATATATATATATATATATATATATATGTCATATCACTTACCGTGATTCATATACATATATCGAGGTACAAATGTCCTTTAATATCTAATTCGCTCTGCCTCGGAATTAATATATTTTCATATATGTTTAACCGAAGGGGATTTTTTTAGCGATAATAGATTTTCCCGCTGACGGGCACGAACCATCGACCCCTTGAAATCTAGGCTTCGCTGTCGTCCTGGATTTGAAGGTGTCGATGGTTCAGCCAGCAAATCTATTATCGCCTAAAAAAATTCCCCTTCGGTTAAACATATATGAAAATATATTAATTCCGAGGCAGAGCGAATTAGATATTAAAGGACAAATTTGTAGCTCGATATATATATATATATATATATATATATATATATATATATATATATATATATATATATATATATATATATATATATATATATATGTGTGTGTGTGTGGTGTGTGTGTGTGTGTGGTGCGTGTGTGTTGTGTACTGGTAATCTTCTTAGGCACGAAGATATAGTAATTCAGTTGTATTCCACATAGGAAAATGAAAAAGGTATGTCTCAGGAAATGCCCAACAGTTTCGTCCTCTAATGGACCCCTTCTTGGAGCGTTTATTAAGGAAAGAGATAAAGTTTACAGTGCATGCGGCCAAGAAAGGCCTAAAATTGTTAAACATACAGTTACCAAAAGCTATCAGTTTGAGCTACATACTATTCAGCAGTAAAATAACAATAAAACAAGAATAGAAGTTGAACAAATGAAAAATACCAAAATATCTAACGAGGTATTACATCCATTTGAAACAGCATAACATAAAGTACATATTAACAAGCGTATACTATGTGATAGTTAATGGATAACATTATCCAATTTGTACTGACGTTTCATGACATGTAAGATAAAATGATCTAATTTATACAAACCAGGCGATAAATTAAAATGTTTTCCTTTGCTGTGAACAATGCAAGCTGTCTCTATCAAATTTCTTTCAATAAAACCTGTGCTCTTAAACAAAATCTTTGACCCGAGCCAGTCAATCGGTACATTACACATACTACTATGAACACATAAAGCATTGCTCTTATTATTTGTTCGTATATTATATTTATGATTTATAATGCGTTTTTCGAGTGTCTTCCCAGATTGTCCTATATAAAAAAAAAACTACCGCACTTGCATGGGATCTTATATATGACTCCTTCATTGTTTTTTGGACTATTATGAATTAAAGTTTTTCCATTGGTGCTAGGATATGAAAAAGTTGTACTAAAACCAAGTAACCTTATGGGGTAGACTATAGATTCTAACGTGGGATGGTATGGGACACTATAAAATCCATTTTCAGTTTTGTTTTTCTCCTCATATGAATAAAATGTTATTCGTGCTAACTTTAGACTGTAATCAATATCTTCCAATTTAAAATTATTTTCAATACCAACGTGATATATAAATTTTCGTTCCTCATTGATAAATTCCGGAATGCAGATATTAAGAGCTCTAAGAAACATTGATCTTAATGCTGAGAGTTTTACTTCTACTTTGTGTGAGGAGTAATTGCTAATAATAAGATTGTTATTAGTAGGTTTTATGTGTATTTTTAAACATGTAATTAGAACTTACAACTGACCTCACAACTGTAACAATCAAAAATGAGATAACACCATTGTCTTCTTCGTCAACCGTAAAAGTTATGGAGGGAACTAAATTATTGAGGTCTCTTAGAATCTTCTGAATGTCCATATAAGTTTTCAGTACCGCAAATACATCGTCAACATATCTAACCCAGAAAACAATATCTGCCATAATTGAATTAGCTATTCTAGACTCATAACATTCCATGTAAATATTTGATAATACTGGGGACAAGCAATTACCCATCTGCATTCCAAATTTT
>NC_087203.1:103662141-103664641 GCF_015104395.2 Macrobrachium nipponense
AGCCGCTAACATTAACGTAAACATCGTTCACGCCGCGAGCGCGTTATCATTTTTCATAAAACGTTTTCAAAAGCAATTCTTTCAGTAAACGTTCACGTAAGTAATCATTTAACGCAAGTTGCGTCATATTAAACTAACATTAGTAGTTCAATTCAAATATAAGGGAGTTCATTCATATATCATTTTTTCACCCTCTCGAGAGAGAGAGGAGAAAGAGAGAGAGAGAGAGAGAGAGGGAGGAGAGAGAGAACCAGAACCCAGTATTCACGAAGCCAAGAGACTACATCTTACCATTAATTATAGCATGCAGAATTAACATTATTTTAGTCTCTTGTGTCTTTCATTTACACAGCGTGATACGTACGCGCATGTGTCTATTGCAGTTTGCCAAACATTTATTTGTTTCATTTACCGAGTACTTCAGCGAGGGCTGAGCATTTCTAAAATTTCCATTATCTGTCGTTGCCCGAGTGGTCTTGTTCATTTTTATCCCAAAAGACTTGCGTGTACCGCAAGCACAATTTGCACAGTGTGCCACGCAAATTCATTACTTCCAGACAGGGAAGTCGTTACCAGTTTAGGACTGGCCACCACCAGTGCACGTCAGGTCCTATCATTTTACAGTGCCAATAATTCTTGACACTGTTCATCGACTGGCTGCTGAAGTACTCCACCTTTACTTTCTCTCTCCACCATTACACTCTGCCATGAGCAGTGCCCTTTCACTTCGGTATACTTAAGTATACTGCATCTAGTGTCGTCCGACGGGACACACCAGCACGATACCAGTGCTCCAAACAAGGAGCGCCTCCTCATAAGTGCCATTGCACCTGTACAGGCCATACAGGTAGCCATTCTACCTGCGTGTCCGTCCTGCGGAACGCCCCTTAGTGTGACGTGCGCCGCACACTCCATTTGATTTGTCCGCCTCATCGAAGGTGCCACTCCCCAAAGTGCCACAGAGCACCCAGTCCTTTAAGATTTTTTTCATCCAAGCCTCCACTGCAGCCTAAAGAAATGGCTTCGGCTGTCCAACCACATATATCCATGGAGTTGGAGAGGCTCCAGACACTCATGGCTATGGGCACGAACGCCGGTTACACTGGGCAGGAACTCACCCAGTGGGTGAAGGGGCAGATGGATGATCTGCTCCTGCAAGAGAGAGCCGCCGAGAGATGAGAGAGGAAGGAAAAAAGAAGCAGAGAGGAAGGCAAGGGAAGAAGAGAGGGAGGCATGAGCTAGCTCTCGGAAGGAGGCAGGAGCTCGAAGGTGGAGAAGGCACGACAGGTGAACGCCAAAGCCCTAGCCATGCAGCCAGCTCCCAGCCCCACGCCTACTGTGTCGTCCAATCCTATTGCCAGCATTAACGCTCTCATCCCGAAGTGGACTGAGGATGAGCCCGAGGCATGGCTGGAAGAAGTGGAAGCCTTATTCGGAAACTACCCTACCACTGAGATAGAGAGGGCCGCCCTGCTGCAAGCACCTGGACGGCAAGGCTAAGACTGCCCTCCGCTCACTGGATCAGGGTCAGCGAGGGGACCTGGTGGAAGTTCGCCGGGTCATTACAAAGGTCTATGAAATCACCCCGGAGAGGTGGAGGCAGCGTTTCAGAGGTCAGGCAAAGCAAGTTGGTTGGGCCTGGGGGGGAGATTACTCCTACCACAAAATCCAAGCCGGAAAGCGCTGGGTCGAGGCCATGTCGTGCACCGAGTTCCAGGACCTGTTTAACAGGATCATGCTGGAAGACCTCTACCAGTGCGTACCTGGGGAGGCCACTCGCAGTGCACCTTAACAGACAAGCAACCCAAGACACTTGCGGAAGCTTGTCGCCTGGCTGACGACTGGGAGACCTTCAACCCCTCTACAGCACCGCCCACCGACGCATAGTGCCACCCGGTCATCTCTCTGGATCCACTCGGCCCCCAAAGGACGCCCACCAAGGACACCCACGGACTTGTAACGTTTGCAAGAAAGTGGGTCACCTCGCAGCAGAGTGCCGCCTCAAGAGCGCTGAGAGCCAACAAACCTCCTCAGAACCCTCCTAGGCCACCGAACGGTGCCTCAGCCCCCTCTCAAGACCAATCAGATGCCTTACGGAGACCAGCCAGCAGAGGGGCTCCTGCAGAGCCTGTGGGGCTACAGGGCACTACTCCCCCGGATATCCCGGGTGCCCCAAGCACATGCCTTCGACCCGGCACGCCTCCACCTGATCAGTGCCACAAACCCCCTCGGCCGTTATGCCCGAGTCCAGGTCTCACCCTGAGCGGGTGTGGACCTCTTCAGTCACAGTGGCACCCCTGGATGGCTCTACCCTACCTGTGACTCTGCCAGTTACGGTAGATACCGGCTCCGATCTGTGTCTTATAGACCGGGACCAGAAGTGCCAGCCAGTGCCACAGTTGACGAGCACATCAGGTGGGCCATGACTTGGGTCGAAGGGCAGTCCAAGACCGTTCCCACAGTCGTCCTGCAGGTCACCACTCCTTGGTTGCACCAAACC
>NC_087203.1:103672141-103675139 GCF_015104395.2 Macrobrachium nipponense
AAGAGTGTGGAAGAGTTTAAAAGAAAGCAAGACAAAATCATTAGGACACTGTGAATGCAGAGTAAAACCTGATCCTACAGATAAGTGAGCACACGATGTTTCCTCGGATGGACTAACAAGTCTTTGAGACATCCTAATCCTTGTAAGTCCTTGTAACTCATGTCCTGCTTCCACAGTATGATATTAAGTTCACTTGTTTTAAAATAATGACTATTGTCACATATGCAACTTATATGCAACTGCCTTTGAATTAATCATCAATGATTATAGAGATAATATCTACCATATACAAAGCTCTACCATATACAAAGATGCTTAATTTGATTTTACATAAATTCTGTTAATGTTTCCAAGGTTTGTTGTAAGCTTACCCTTTTTAAAATAATGTCTCTGTTTAAAACAATGAACGTACCAGCAATTACCTTTAAAATAATTGGTCTGAGAAACTACAATATACAATGATGCTTATTTTTTTTTTCTTGGATTCTGTTAACGTTTTATTCAAATCATTCTGTAAAGAATAAAGCAATTAATACAGATAAAATTGATGACCTCAAGAACATCGCGATGAGAGTTCATAGCAAGAATGACAATCGTAAAACACGCACAGACAAAACTGCTTTCATAAAACACTTGGCAATTTATGTGCTGTATGATGACAAATGTTACACATTCGCCAGAACAGACTCTGGTGAACTTCTATTTTGCAATGTGCGTAAAGCGCATCTATCTTCTGTTTATATGACCAACATATACCTTCCTCCCACCGTCAGGCATTTCAATGGATGGCTGGATAGTCAATCATTCATCGCCGAATGAAACAAATGATGTACGCTGAGTAAAGACTTTTGGGTGTACCAAAATTTTAATTCTAGAAACATTGGTAGTACCCTGCATTCCCAGTTCATGAGGCAGAAAATGTTTATGATCAATGAAAATTACGAAAACTACATAATATATATATATATATATATATAATATATATATATATATATATATATATATATATATGTGTGTGTGTGTGTGTGTGTGTGTGTGTGTGTGTGTGTGTGTATGTGTGTGTGTGTAATGGAAGTGGATAATTACATTTTCAATAGTATTGTGAATACATTACTTTAGAATCTTATAAGTCACGTAATCAGGTCAGGAAGTCATGGAGGAAAGTCTGCCAAAAGCCAGTCCAGGATGTGTGTGAGCGTGTGAAGCTTAGCTAAGCACAAATAGAAACACACAACAACAACCCACATTCATGGGAGCCTACTTCGGCTCTCACTTGAACTTGAAACGATGATGTGTCTTAACCTAGATAAGTATGTTCGTTCGTATACCTGTATCTTTTGATTAGGTTTGCTCGCCTATGATTTGTAAATGAATTGTAACTCGGACTTCCTCTCCAGCTCTTGTCTCATACACAACATTCAAAAGCACTTCTCTGCAAGCTATCTCAAGATGTAATCTTTGAAAAATACAGTATATTTTGCTACTCTGTGGTTTTCACGACTTACCCTCTAACCACACATGAATATGAATATCGAGTTCAGAGAATATCTTAGCAGTTCAACGGAGGAAGAAAGAGACTGAGAGAGAGAGAGAGAGAGAGAGAGAGAGAGAGAGAGAGAGAGAGGGAGGAGAGAGAGATCATTACCCACTGATGTTTGCTATGCAAACCAAAATTACCGAAAAGGTAGTCCGTTGTAAACACGGCTACCACACACACACACACACGCACACACACACACATACACACACACACACACACACACACACACACATATTTATATATATATATATATATATATATATATATATATATATATATATATATATATATATATATATATATGTATATATGTGTGTGTGTGATGTATGTATGTATGTACATAAATACAGACTGACACAGTAGATAAAACAAAGATGGATTTGTCGATATTACTAGCATATTATTCAAAATAATTTAGTTGTCACTTCAGGTAATAAAATTTCAAGCAACAAAAGATTTCTCAAATATAATAATAATAATAATAATAATAACAATAATAATAATAATAATAATAATAATAGGGAAAAAAAAAACTCTCTATCACGAGAGTAATTATAATGTTCTAAAGGGTACCACAATAATACAAAGTGTAAAAAGTCCGTGTATAATTTTGAAGACTTTACAGATAGCTTTCGAACCCTTCCCTGGGACCTGGGTTCATCTTCAGTCCAAATGAACAATAAGTTACGACAAGTACAGAGGTAAATTTAAAATACAAGAGACGTTGAAGATCGTTGACAACGGTCGTTAGCTCGTTAATGGGCCAGGTGAAGAAAGAGGGTAGTTAACAACAACTAGGTGATATCCTCTCCCCTATCAATCCTTCTGGCTGCAATCCTGTTGGATCTTCGTACAGGTTGTTGCAACATTACATGAAGTCCTTCATCAAGGGCGTAGATTGGGCACCGTTATCAGACTCCCCCGGGGCAGCGGTTACCTGGACTGGAAGAGGCAAGACAGAGGCAGCATCAGGAGAGGGAAAAAACAGAGCCTGTCCTACAGTTAAAATCTTTTAAAAAACATACTGGTAATATAAAAATTACAAATGGTCTTCGTTGACAAAAGACTTGTTTCCTTTGAATGATTCTCCCAAACTTTATAGCAGCTCCCTCGGCTAGTCGTCTGACATTTACATTGTTACTTTTAAAGATAATTTTAGCCTCGTTCAGTTGGGTCTATGATCATTCCTGAATGCATGTGCTACTATTGCGCTGTTTTGTGATTGTAGTTCATAAGCTCGCTTATGTTCACCCAAACGTATATCTAGTCCCCGTCCACTTTCACCAAAATATTACTATTACAATCAATACACGGTAGTTCGTAAACGCCTGGGACTATGGATTTTTATCATTGTTATTGTTTCTTACGAAGGAACGTCTTATTGTATTTTCATATTTGAACACAATTTTAGTTTTCCTTCTGACTTTTGTTGATATGTCCACTTATATTCTTTACTTC
>NC_087203.1:103678139-103693005 GCF_015104395.2 Macrobrachium nipponense
CCATTTTAAGGGGATAAGTGTGATATTCAGGAGGTGTTGTCTCTCAAAAAATTCCATATATAAGTTTGAAAGGAGAGGTGATAAAGGGTTACCCATGGCCATACCAAATATTTGTTGGTAATATTCTCCATTAGAAATAAATCTGCAATCACAAATATATAACTTAATTTAGGAAATTATGTGACTAACGGACATAGGCAATTCATGCAGTACAAGTTCATTACTTAAATATTCTAGCACAGAGTCAATAGGGACTTTTGTAAACAAAGAACATACATCAAAACTGACAAAAATATCACTAGGGTTTAGTACAATGTTATTTAATTTTTCCACAAGATCAAGAGAATTCCGGATGTGTGAATTAGATACAGTTCCTAGTAGCGGGGAGGGGATAACATTTAGTAAGATATTTAGATAGTTTATAAGCAATTGATCCTACAGTACTAATAATTGGGCGCATAGGTTTGTTTTCCTTATGAGTTTTGACTAGGCCATATAAATAAGGTAATGAGGGACACTTTACAGTTAACTTACACAAAAGTTCTTTTTTATCTTTAAGAATTTGTTTGATATTGATATTAAAGTTTTTTATTACTTGGTCCAACGGATTTTTTGCGAGTTTTTTGTAAGTTATTTCATCCTCTAGTAAAGTATGCATGCGTGATATGTAGTCAGTTTTGTAAAGAACCACTAAACTATTGGATTTATCAGCCTTGGTAATGTGTAAGCTATTATCATTCTTCAATTCTTTTAAACTTTTTCTGTAGCGAGCGGGGAAGTTTGAAAAATACTGTGACCTACCACAAAATCATTTAGACATTATCAAAGGCATGACATATAGTGCTACGCATGCCTATCATGAAAATAACTTTCCTGCTCGCTACGGAAAAAGTTTAAAAGAATTGAAGAATGATAATAGCTTACACATTACTAAGGCTGATAAATCCAATAGTTTAGTGGTTCTTTACAAAACTGACTACATATCACGCATGCATACTTTACTAGAGGATGAAATAACTTACAAAAAACTCGTAAAAAATCCGTTGGACCAAGTAATAAAAAACTTATCTCCGAGAGAGATAAGAGAAGAAGGAACAGACGAAGGATCAGAGAGGAAAAGGTGCTCGAGTGTTTAATCGAAATCTGGTCAAGTCGCCCAGCAAGGGAGAACGACCGAGGTATTTTCGACGTTGAGCAAGCCTAGAGAGAAGAAACTTTCTACAAGAGGTTTCAAGGAGTTCCTGCCCATCAAGTATCAAGAATAGACATTATTTTCTGCAATACAGAGTCAAGAAGACGTCTAAAACTACAGTTCTCCTTTTGTGAAGCCACCGCTTCGAGGATAGATATCCGACAGCGCAAAACTTGCCAGCAAGTATTAACATTACGTCACTGTTCCACCAGTTCATGCAGTGTAAGATTTTACTTTTTTTTATGTAAATAGGTGATACCATTCTCCATTTATCTTTGTTAGTAAGCTTGTAAATAAACCTTTGTTGTGTTTGTGTATCTTTCTATATTCGTATCCCCAGTTTCAACTGTTGGTGTTGAATTCTTATTGTTTATTTTCGTATCGAACTTGGAGTGGACCTCTCGGGGTTTGTAACACTTACCCTTTTTTAAATAATGTCTTTGTTTAAAACAATGAATGTACCAGCAATTACCTTTCAAATAATTGGTCTGAGAAACTACAATATACAATGATACTTAATTTTTTTTCGTGGATTCTGTTAACGTTTTATTCAAATCATTCTGTAAAGAATAATTCAATTAATACAGATAAAATTGATGACCTCAAGAACATCACGATGAGAGTTCATATCAAGAATGACAATCGTGAAACACGCACAGACAAAACTGCTTTCATAAAACACTTTGCAATTTATGTGCTGTATGATGATAAATGTTACACATTCGCCAGAACAGACTCTGGTGAACTTCTATTTTGCAATGTGCGTAAAGCACATCTATCTTCTGCTTATATGACCAACATATACCTTCCTCCCACCATCAGGCTTTTCAATGGATGGCTGGATAGTCAATCATTTATCGCCAAATGAAACAAAATGATGAACGCTGAGTAAAGACTTTTGGGTATATCAAAATTTTAATTTTAGAAACATTGGTAGTACCCAGCATTCCCAGTTCATGAGGCAGAAAATGGTTATGATCAATGAAAATTATGAAAACTACATATATATATATATATATATATATATATATATATATATATATATATATATATATATATATGTGTGTGTGTGTGTGTGTGTGTGTGTGTGTGTGTGTGTGTTGTGTGTGTGTGTGTGAGTGTAATGGATAATTACATTTTAAATAGTAATGTGGATACATTACTTTAGAATCTTATAAGTCACGTAATCAGGTCAGGAAGTCATGAAGGAAAGTCTGCCCAAAAACCACAGTCCAGGATGTGTGTGAGTGTGTGAAGCTTAGCTAAGCACAAATAGAAACACACAACATCAACCTACATTCATGGGAGCCTACTTCGGTTCTCACGCGAACTTGAAACGATTATGTGTCTTAACCTAGATAAGTAAGTTCGTTCGTATACCTGTATCTTTTGATTAGGTTTGCTCGCCTATGATTAGTAAATGAATTGTGACTCGGACTTCCTCTCCATCTCTTGTCTCATACACACATTCAAAAGCACTTCTCTGCAAGCTATCTCAGGATGCAATCTTTGAAAAATACAGTATATTTTGCTACTCTGTGTTTCCACGACTTACCCTCTACCCACGCATGAATATGAATATCGAGTTCAGAGAATATCTTAGCAGCTCAACGGAGGAAGAAAGAGACTGAGAGAGAGAGAGAGAGAGAGAGAGAGAGAGAGAGATCATCACTTACTGATGTTTGCTATGCAAACCAAAATTACCAAACAGGTAGTCCGTTGTAAACACGGCTACCACACACACACACACACACACACACACACACACACACACACACACACACACACATATATATATATATATATATATATATATATATATATATATATATATATATATATATATATATATATATATATATGTGTGTGTGTGTGTGTGTGTGTGTGTGTTCGCGCGCATGTACGTATGTATGTACATAAATACAGACTGACACAGATAGATAAAACAAAGAGATGGATTTGTCGATATTATCAATGAAAATTGCATGGAAAAAAAGGCATTCTTCTTCATTACATCTAATCTATTCATTCCTCTCCCTAACCATATACGACTTATCCTCACAGCCTTTTAAGACTTACGAAAGTAAGCGATTCTCCTTGGAGACATCAATTACTGAATGACAGTACATACGTACTTGAGGCTTCAGTCATGTCCAAAATTCAAATGCTCTCTCTCTCTCTCTCTCTCTCTCTCTCTCTCTCTCTCTCCTATAGATAGTAAGCTATACTCTGTTTTTTTTTCATCTGTCCACCCGCATGTGGTGTTTTTGTATGGCAACACTGCGTCCCGGGCTTTAGATAGTCACAATCAGCTTACATTCAACGATTATAATAATATCCTATTTCGAATATTAACGGAGTAATTCGCATACAGTAAATTATTAAAACACTTTTCAGTTGCAATGTACACCCAGATATCCTTTTATTTACCTAAAACTTACACAAAGCGTAACTATCTAAAGCCCGGGACGCAGTGTTGCCATACAAAAACACCACAGGCAGATGGACAAATGAAAAAAAACAGAGTATAGTTGCTGTTTACAAAAGTACGGAAACAGAATGAAAAACTCTCTCTCTCTCTCTCTCTCTCTCTCTCTCTCTCTCTCTCTCTCTCTCTGTCTTTCTAAATATAACCTTCATATCCTATACAAGGTACGCTTACTGTTATATTTATAAGTTACAGCAACAGACTGCAAACTCTCTCTCTCTCTCTTTAAATATATCCTTAAAATCCTATACAAGGTACGCTTACTGTTATATTTATATGTTACTGCAACAGACTGCAAACTCTCTCTTTCTCTCTCTCTCTCTGGGTGATGGATATATCTGCCTCCATTGATAGGAGCTGGTCTACCTTTCGAAAAAAAAAAAAAATAAGTGGCTAAGGCGTAAGTTCACTTACGATAAAAAAGATGGTTAAAAGCGACCTCTCTCCATTGAAAATGGCGAGAGTACGGGATTGCCCTCCGGAGAGATGGCGTAAAATGATGGAACTTCCCGCAAAGTGGATGACTTAAATGTTGAATGTACTACCCCTTGGAAACCGCGTAGCAATGAAAGCTAACTTAAAAGTATCCCACGTTCACCAATAACCATGTAAAAGGCATCTCTCTCTCTCTCTCTCTCTCTCTCTCTCTCTATCTGAGCTAATTTTGAACTATTCCATAAAATGACTCAATCTACAGACAAAGTAATGTAGATTATGTAATACACACACACACACACACACACACACACACACACACACACACACACATATATATATATATATATATATATATATATATATATATATATATATATATATATATATATATATATATATATGACCTTTTTGGAATGTGCAGACTTCCCATAGAGACAGCCGAAGCAATGACCTGAGAGAGCTGATAAATCATTTCTGATGCATAGTCAAGCAGGTCAGCGTTCGTCAGTTCATGGGGTCTTGTTCAAGTGCCTTTGAGAACTGGCTGCGACCAGTTACATCGGGAGTTGACAAAGTGTGCATTCATATGTACGTGCGCGCGTCTTCCGTTGATAATGGTATCATTAGCCAAGTCTATGGGGAGACTTTCAGAGAGGTCCGTGAGAGAAAGGCAAGATGCTGGAATAGCTCTGCGAAAGTTTTTGATTATCTGTGTGTGGTTTTCCGGGCTGGAGATGGGTAAGTGTTATATTACTTCAGCCAAAGGGATGGCTTGTTGTCTGTTTGACATTTGTAAAAATGTCATATTTCATTTAGTCTTTGACTTTGTCTTTACAAGTGCGTATACTTAATTGTGTGTTCTCCTGTCTTTGTAACAGACGATTCTGGCAAGGGAACTAAGTGTTCTGGCAAGGGGACCGAGAGTCCTAGGGGGGACCGAGAGTCCCGTATGGAAGGGAGGTAATTGGTGTGACTAATTACTGATTAAGACATTTACATATTGGGGTTTAACTAAGTTAGTTAGTCTGTGAGACATGAGTTATTATCTTTCCATTGTTAAATAAATGTTATATTTTTCCATATCTCTGACTCTCATTTGATGACCTGTTAGAATGGAGAGAGAGAGAGCGGTCGCTTGGAGAGAGAGAGAGAGAGAGAGAGAGAGAGAGAGAGAGAGAGAGAGAGAGAGAGAGAGAGAGAGAGAGAGAGAGAGAGAGATTGAGTGCATTGTCAGTTGCCTATCGCTTTGGTTTCACTCATACCAAATAAAATACAAGATTCTTATCTCGTAACAGTGGTGGCAGTGATTTAAGGGGCTTTTATGTGTTTTATAAGCTGCAGGTACGCTAACGAAGAGACAGGTGACCAGTTAGACAGGGGTTATGATCATGTCGCAGACATAATACTTAGTGGTGGTTTTCGAACAAAAAAGCCTTGTGGGATTGTGGAAAATTGTTAAATTGTTAGACTTCGGTTGCTAAGTGAAAGGGGTAGAGAAATATCCATCCGTGAGGATGTGTTACTGAGGGAAAGAAATTGTATTAGGGTCATCAAATTCGCCTGTACCGAGACGCTCTAAGGCATGAGTGACTCAGTCTGGCTTGTGAGTGAAAGATCGGCAAGTGCCTTCTCGGCGAGCACGTTTGCGTTGTGCCAATGAGATTCGCATATTTGTAATTAGACAGATTCCCGGGTGGTTTTCTCTCATTTGAAGATGTAAGTATTACGTTATTGTTTTTAGACTTTGTGTATAAGTCATTTTTGAAGTTAAAGAGGCAGTTCACAGTACCATTTTTTTTTCTCATGGGAGTAGAATGTGATGTGTTTTTTTTTCTTTTCTTGGCACATGTTAAAAGAGACGCACTCGTCTTTGTTTAGTGTATATGTGTGTATGAATAAGTTTTCATACATGCGAATCTGTGCTTGAGTTGCATTTTTTTGCTTGGAGACAGAGAGCGGCCACTCATTTTTACGGGCTCAGCACATTTCTGCTAACCGGCGCAGAGAGGCATTGCAAGGGGAGGGTAGTGGCCTGCCTCGGGGGCATTGCATTCCGGGAGGGTAATACTACTGGTCTGCCTCAGGGGATACTCAGACACTGTTCAGGGGGGTGGTCTATCGCTCAGTGGAGAGTGAAGTTCTCTTTTTTTTTTTTCAGTGGAGGGTGAAACTTTTTTTTTTCTCAGTGGGGGTGAACTCCTTCTTTTTCTCTTTGTCGGGGTGTTGGGAGACGAATTTGCCCTTGACAATGAATGCCACAGGACATCAGCTGAGAATGATTAGTTGATGATGTGAGATGCCCGTAGGGTCTTTTTTTTAGAAAAAGATTTTCTTTCTCTTGAATGAAGAGAAAAGGAAATGAAATGCATTGGAAGTGTGTACGTTTTCCTTATGCTTTGGAAGGCACAAATATAATGCGGACACAGAGATTATTATTATTTTTATTGTGTTGGAGAGATTGCTTTAAAAGTGGTGCTGAGTGATGATGAGTGATGGAGAATGCCGATGAGTGGTATTGTATCTGGTGTTGTATCTGATGATACCGGTGATTGGTGTTGATTGGTGTTGGCTGGTATCATGGGGGTGGCAATGGCGATAAATACCGTGGAAATGGCAATATTAATGCTTTTACAGGTGACACAGGAGATATTTTTTATGGGAGATATTTTACAATGAATAATTTTTTTTACGGGAGGGTTACTTAAGTAGAATTATCATTACTTGAGACATATTTTACGAGAGATTTAAGATATTTCATGGGAGATTATTATTATAATTATTACAGATAATTATATTATGGAGAATTATTACAATGAATTATGGGAGAAGTTTTGTGGTTAATTAATTATTGAGTTTTTATAACTTTGGAGAATAAGTCAGTCGTTCATGAGTGATGAATCTGGCTGAATCTTGATGAATCTTACTGAACTTTTGGTGAATTTTGTGCCAAATTTTTGGAGAATGGACAAGCATTAACATTAGTAATGTTTTTTATACTAATACTTGTGATTTTGATGAAAGGAATTTTGGTGATACTGCTGATAATGATACTTCTGATACTGATTTTGTTTTGTATACTAATACGTGAGTGCTGTAATGCTATCAAGGGGTGAAATCTTTTTTGTTATTTGGGAGGAACTAACAACACATTTTTTTTGTTTTTCTTTTTTATGAGTTCAGCAGATAATTGCTTGACATATACGTGAGTCATGAAGATAGTTAACAGAGCTGTTGATTTTTCTTTTCTCCTTTTTTGGAAGTTAGCCATCGCTGACACAAGTTTTTTTTATCATGGGTGAATTTGAATTTATTTTTTCTCTCCAGTTTGTGTGAATATTTTTTTTAATGTCTTAGTTCGTGACTTAGAGTCATTGTTCGGGAATGTGTTTGTGTTTTCAGCTGTCTGATGCTACAGAGAGATATATGGGAGAATTTTTGCATTTTTTTTTAATGCATACGTAAAGGCACAAAATTTTTTTTCTAGATATTTATGTTCCAGAGTTTCTTGCACAATACCTTTGTTGTATTTGTGACAACTTTGCCAGAGAAAGGAAACTTGGCTAAGTTTCTAGTGGTCTATGTCGTAGTGCATATGGAGAAGTCTTTGCTTAGACACTGAATTTGGAGTTCTGTTATAATGTTATAATGAGTTGTGGCACATTGGTGATTTTTTCTAGAATTTCCTAGACAATTTTTTTTGCTGAGTTTTTGCCCTTTTTCAGCAGTTATGCTAAGGAGAGAGTTTATAGTTTTTACTATAACACTGAGTTATTCTCTGGAGAATTGGAGATTAACATTGAGTTATTCTCTGGAGAATTGGAGGTATATTATTTTGGAGATATAATTTGCGATATAATATATTGGAGATATATTTTTGGCCATTTGATATTTGCCTATGGTGGTGAGAGCTATGTTTAGTTCAATTATTTTGCAGCCATCTTTGTTGCAAATGGAGACATATTTTGGAGGAGATATATGGGGCAATATTTGTGAGTGGGTCAGCTAGATGTTTTGAGTGCGCATTTTTTTTGGAGATGGGATTTCATTTTTTGATTATCCTGATTGGAGATATATTTTTTGGAGACTCATTTTATTCCACATGGAGTTATTGGTGAAATAGAGTTAAGTATTTTTTATTTCGCCGACACAGAGGTGAATATTTTTTTATTCCTGGAGTGGTGGTTTTTTTATTAACACGTGGTTATTGGAGAAACAAGAGGGAATATGGTGTCGGGGTGGCTGTTAATCAAATGGAGGAAATATTTTTTATCATCGGAGTTGTTTTATTATTAATATGGTGAAATATATGGAGGTGGAATTAATCTTTGGCGGGTGACTTTTTTTGTGGTTATGATTTTTTGAGTTGAATTCCTAGAGTTTTTTCGAGCCAAGAGAAGAGTTCTGTGGTTCTTTCTTTTTGGTTTCATGACTAATTGGAAGCAAGTGGAATTACTGCATTGTGGGCCTATGGAGATGTGCATTTTTTATGTTCACAAGTGTGTTATTTTTGGAGGCATATAATTGCTGCATTACGAGTTTATCGTAGTTTTTTTATCCCGAAAAGGTGATAATTTTTTTTTATATAATTGGGCAGTAACATGTGAGAGATACGTCTTCGAGACAAATCTTTGAGCAGCTTAGTCGTATCCTGGAGTTAATTAAGTGAAATGTGCTTACATGATTTCAGTTAGAACCTTTTCTTGAGAATCATGAGTTTTCGAACTTGCGAGTCTGGCTAGACATTTTTTTTGTGCCGCAGTTTGAGCACATGTGTCTACAGGTGGATTTTCTGCTGACAAACGCTGCGATGAGTCCTGAGTGCTGATTCCTTTCCTCTAGCAGTGATTGCTCAGAGTTTTGCCATATCTGGAAATGTTGACCATAACATTTCACGAAAGTGCACTGTGTCGGTCGCATGAAAGTTGTGATGGCAAAAATTCCGTAGCTATACATGTGGCATTTATGGGGAAGAAGTGGGATTATGTATATTATGCATATATTGTGTTTTTTGTGATTGGGAAGTTTACTTGTGATTATCCTTTTTTTTATTTTTCTTCCTTTTCCTATGAGAGATGTAATTGGGGTTGAGCTTTAAATAGCATTTCTTTTTGGACGGGAGATGTAATTTATCAGGGTTGTGATTTACCAAAATGGGCGTTTGACATTAAGTTTCAGTGTGATTAATTATATGAATAGTAAAAGGGGTTTTTGCTATTAAACGTTGGAGATTTTTACTGATTTTGTGAGTTGCTGTAATATCAGAGCTTGAGAGAACATTCTTTAGTTTTGGGTCTGGGCTTGTTACGTGATCTTTTTTTCTTGGGCTCATTTACTTTTTTTTTCTTTTTTTTTACTTGTGATAACATTCGAGTTGGAAATGTGAGTGCAGAAGTCCGTAGAGTTACTGTGAGTTCTGGATTGTGTGTGCTGATGTGTGAATTTGGAGAATTGAGTTAGAAAACTTGATATTTTTTCCTTTGCGAGTTGTGATAATGACTTATGATTTTGTGGTCATATTAAATGGAGTTAATTGGGAGACGTTCAGTTAGTATTTCTGAATTTTTGGGGTCATTATTTGATAGAAGTAGTAGTATGTCTGGGGTTAATTCTTTTTTGATTGACCGATGACTTGACTGACATACTTATACACACCATAATCATCGTTCCCCGACGCTAGCAAGACATCCACCAGCCGTGCAGAGATGTTGCTGTCGTTTATCCAGGGTGATTATGAGAGCTTCTACGAGTCTACAGAGTTCTACAGCGTTTTTTTTTTATCTACAGAAGCCGTTAGAAGTCTTCTACAGGGAGGGAGGCATTCCGTTTTCCTACAGTTTCTACAGTCTGTGCTGAAAGTTGCAGACAAAGAGGGATATTCAAGAATCCTAAATGAGAGAAATTCACAGTGTTTATTGAGATGAAGCGTGATAAGACTTTACTTTATAATGCCAGAGACGTGCAGTTATTACTATTTTTTTTTTTGAGCCGGCCAATGTTTTCTTATATGTATGAGCTCTTTTTTTTTTTTGACCAGTTGCTAGGCGGAAACTAGCAATTTTGGGTGGCCAAGCTCTGTGAGATGAAGGGGGTTATAATTAATAATGTATTTAATATGCCAATGTGATATGCTGTGACCTTTTTGGAATACGCAGACTTCCCATAGAGACAGAGCTGAAGCAACGACCTGAGAAAGCTGATAAATCATTTCTGATGCATAGTTAAGCGGGTCAGCATTCGTCAGTTCATGGGGTCTTGTTCAAGTGCCTTTGAGAACTGGCTGCGGCCAGTTACATGGGGCGTTGACAAAGTGTGCATTCATATGTACGTGCGCGCGTCTTCCATTGATAATGGTATCATTAGCCAAGTCTATGGGGAGACTTTCAGAGAGGTCCGTGAGAGAAAGGCAAGATGCTGGAATAGCTCTGCGAAAGTTTTTGATTATCTGTGTGTGGTTTTCCGGGCTGGAGATGGGTAAGTGCTTGTTGTCTGTTTGACATTTGTAAAAATGTCATATTTCATTTAGTCTTTGACTTTTTCTTTACAAGTGCCTAAACTTAATTGTGTGTTCTCCTGTCTTTGTAACAGACGATTTTGGCAAGGGAACTAAGTGTTCTGGCAAGGGGACCGAGAGTCTTAGGGGGGACCGAGAGTCCCGTATGGAAGGGAGGTAATTGGTGTGAATAATTACTGATTAAGACATTAACATATTGGGGTTTAACTAAGTTAGTTAGTCTGTGAGACATGAGTTATTATCTTTCCATTGTTAAATAAATGTTATATTTTTCCATATCTCTGACTCTCATTTGATGACCTGTTAGAGTGGAGAGAGAGAGAGCGGTCGCTTGAGAGAGAGAGAGAGAGAGAGAGAGAGAGAGAGAGAGAGAGAGAGAGAGAGAGATTGAGTGTATTGTCAGTTGCCTACCGCTTTGGTTTCACGCATACCAAATAAAATACGAGATTCTTATCTCGTAATATATATATATAATATAGTATATATATATATATATATATATATATATATATATATATATATATATATATATATATATATATATATATAAAGAGTAAAACCAGCACTTGTACATAAAACATCCTTTATTTTCTTATGACTACCGGTTTCGGAGTAACTGTCTCCATCATCAGGTCAATACAAAAACACAGAAAGAAAAAAAAAAATAAATAAATTTTTTTCTTTCTGTGTTTTTGTATAGACCTGATGATGGAGACAGTTACTCCGAAACCGGTAGTCATAAGAAAATAAAGGATGTTTTATGTACAAGTGCTGGTTTTACTCTTTCTATCAAGACTCCGTTTTCCAAGGGATAGATCAGTTCGAGATATATATATAGATATATATATATATATATATAATATATATATATATATATATATATATATATATATATATATATATATATATATATATATATATATATATATATATATATATATATATATATAATATATATATATATATATATATATATATATATATATATATTATATATATATATATATATATATATATATATATATATATATATACCCTTTTTCGTCAACTAAATGCACAGACATACATACAATCACATACTGTAACCACTCTGAAAGGAAGAACATTTTTTCCTGTGTTACTGGATCTAGACGATATTTCTTTTTAAGTAAACGTTATTATTTTATTACATTTTTAAAACCATTTCCGGTACATTTCAGAATTTCAACCCCAGTCGAGTAATTCAACCGTGTATCACTCAAAGGAGAGAAAGCCTTGTAAACCGGCATTTGGTAACGAGGAATCGTTCATTTGGGGCAAAATACGAATTTACGTTCCACTTCATTTGATTTCAAATGTAAACCGTCTATTTGCATTCAGAATAATCAAAACTGATATATGCAATCAGATTTATTCAAATGCGTACCCGTAAAGAAACACGCCCACAAAAAATAAACCCGTTATATCTACGCGCGTTTTCCCTTACCGGTTCTCAGCAAGTCTTTTGGGATGGGGCTACTAGCCCTATCCTCCTCCACCCTGGGTACGCCTAGCTAAGTGAAGCCACAGGTCAACAGTGACGCAATGGAATTTATAGTAAACAGGTCTAATCGCTTCCTATCCGCTGAATTAGATTATGCTGGGTAAGTCTTCGGTACAGGAATCTTAATATAGTTACATCCAACCATTTTATCACTCATGTTGCGGCTGCATCTCCTACCATATTGTTCTCCAAATCGTGAGGCCTCTTGCTACAATAATCAATAAACCTATCCCATATATATATATATATATATATATATATATATATATATATATATATATATATATAATAATAATAATAATAATAATAAAGGAGCCCATAAAAATACCAAAATATAGAGAGAAAAGTACTATATTTAAGAGATTGCTGTCTCCCTCTTCAGGTAGATGAATGAGAAAAGTTTACAGAAAAGGTGGTATTTATACCAAGAGGTCCATCCACAGGCAAGCCAATTTAGGTCAGCCCCGCTGATAATCTTCCTTTATTCTTCTTAAGCGTTGGTTGAATGAAAAGCTTGTAGTTTGTATCTGAAACCGATGCTCCTTTTGAGATGTTCATTACCTGCCGCTCCATTTTACTAAGGCCGATTCCATCATTTGACTTTTGTACCGGCAGTTGCTGCTATAAATTATATGTGACAAATTCCAGTTTATTCTATGGTTATGTTCATTTATATGGTTGAAAATAGCTGAGTTCTGTTGTCCATACCTAACTGACCGTTGTATTGTATTAATCTCTGGGAAAGTGATTTACCTGTAAATCCAATGTAAGATTGGTCACAGTCCTGCTGGCATGGGATTTGATAAACCCCAGTGTCCTTGGGGGATGTCTTTTGTTGGACGTTAATCAGGGATTTGGCTAAGGTGTTTGGGTAAGTAAAAGCAAAAGGGTTAGATTTTCCGAGGGTCTGAGTCACCTTCTTAATCGTGTCCAGGTGTGGAATTTTTATTTTATTGTTGGGTGTATCTCTGGTCTTTTCTTTAGGGGGTCAGTAAAATATTACGTTTGCTTTGTGAATTGCTTTCTCAATTATATGGTCAGGATACTTTAAAGATGAAAGTTGCTTACGAATTAGTTCAAATTCTTTTTCCAGGAAATATGGGGAACAAATTCGTAAGGCGCTTAAGAACAGGTTGCTGGCTACACCTATCTTGATAGCAATCTCGTGATAGCTAAAGTAGTGAATGTATGAAAGTGAGAACGTTGGTTTTCTGTATTTGGTAAATTTGTATTCTGTCGTGTCTCTCATTATTAAAACCCAAACACCTTAGCCAAATCCCTGATTAACGTCCAACAAAAGACATCTCCCAAAGACACTGGGGTTTATCAAATCCCATGCCAGGACTGTGACCAATCTTACATTGGATTTACAGGTAAATCACTTTCCCAGAGATTAATACAATACAACGGTCAGTTAGGTATGGACAACAGAACTCAGCTATTTTCAACCATATAAATAAACATAACCATAGAATAAACTGGAATTTGTCACATATAATTTATAGCAGCAACTGCCGGTACAAGAGTCAAATGATGAAATCGGCCTTAATAAAAGAGAGGCAGGTAATGAACATCTCAAAAGGAGCATGGGTTTCAGATACAAACTACAAGCTTTTCATTCAACCAACGCTTAAGAAGAATAAAGGAAGATTATCAGCGGGGCTGACCTAAATTGGCTTGCCTGTGGATGGACCTCTTGGTATAAATACCTCCTTTTCTGTAAACTTTTCTCATTCATCTACCTGAAAAGGGAGACAGCAGTCTCTGAAATATAGTACTTTTCTCTCTATATTTTGGTTTTTTTATGGGCTCCTTTTATTAGATGGAATTCTGTTGTAACAGAACATTTTTACCAGTCATATATATATATATATATATATATATATATATATATATATATATAATATATATATATATATATATATATATATATATATATATATATATATATATATATATATATATATATACATATCGAACTACAAATGTCCTTTAATATCTAATTCGCTCTACCTCGGAATTAATATATTTTCATATATGTTTAACTGAGGGGGAATTTATTAGCGATAATAGAATTGGCGCCTGTCGATCGCCAATTCTTCTTATCGCTTAATAAATTCCCCCTCAGTTAAACATATATGAAAATATATTAATTCCGAGGTAGAGCGAATTAGATATTAAAGGACATTTGTAGTTCGATATATGTATATGAATCACGGTAATGTGATAGACTTTTATATATATATATATATATATTATATATACATATATATATAATATAGATATATATATATATCTATATATATATATAGATATATATATATATATATCCTTTGTAAGTGGCCATATCCGAAAACAGTTCCTGTCTCATAAATCGCTGTATGATAATGAATGTTAGGATCTGTCCGTATGCATGATAAATTAATGCAACAGAGAGACAGACAGACAGAGATTATTGATTGCTAAGGCTCATATTAAAGTGGCCACCCGGAGAGATCATACATTGAGGAGATTTATTTCAAACTGGCAGAGAGAGAGAGAGATGAGAGAGAGAGAGAGAAGAGGAGAGAGAGAGGAGAGAGAGAGAGAGAGAGAATTTGTTGTAAAAATTCCAGTTAAAGGAAATAGTGCCTCATACGAGGCTTAGACGAAATACTTCGATTTCAGGCATCACTGCTCTAGATCTCTCTCTCTCTCTCTCTCTCTCTCTCTGTT
>NC_087203.1:103696005-103703505 GCF_015104395.2 Macrobrachium nipponense
ATATATATATATAATATATCCTATTTATATATATATATATATACATATATATGTATATATATATATGTATTATATAATATATATATATTATATATATACTATATATATATCATATATATATATATATAACATATATATATATATATACTATATACTATATATATATATATATATGTAATATATATATATAAATATATATATATCATATATATATTTATATATATATCCATAGATATATATATATATATAATATATATATTATATATTACACCTAGATATATTATCCTAAATATAGGTCTATAATATAAGCGGTGAGTTAGCGGATCTCCTACGGGAAAAAGGACCAGAAGACGACATTCGACGTTGAGAGTTTGTTTACGAATGTTCCCGTCGAAGAAACGATCGACATCATTCTTGATCGTGTATACAGGTCCGAGAAGAATCCGCTGCCCATTTCCGAAGATGTCCTCCGAGATATGCTGAAAGCTAGTACTACAGAAGCCCATTTCCTCTTCATCAGGGTGAATTATTTCGACAAGTAGACGGAGTCGCCATGGATCCCCACTAGGGGTCCTCTTTGCAAAAATATGTACATGGCCACCGTCGAAGAAAGGACCTTTAGATAACATCAAAAAACCTAGGATTTATGGTCGGTACATCGACGATATATTCGCACAATAAAAGAACCTGACGATGCCAGAAAACCAGCAGATGATCTGAAAAGAAAACTCAGTGCTCAACTTCACCCATAGAGCACAGCCAGCAGAAGACTTTGCCATTTCTTGATGTCTGGTAAAACAACAAGAAGGGACAGTTTAAGACGACCGTTTATACGAAAGCAACAAACGCTGGCCGTTGCTTGAACGCACGCGGGGGAATGCCCGGACGCATACAAAAAGTCTGTCGTGAGTGCGTATGTCAACAGAGCCTTCACACACAGCTCATCATGGAGAGACATACATAACGAACTCGATCGAATTCGCCAACTGCTGACAAACAACGGCTATGCAGATCAAATTATCGAAGCAGCAATAAAAAAGAAAATATACGAATTTTACCAACCCAACACGATGACGAAAAACGAGGAGAACTTGATTATTTATCATCGTGTACATTATGGGTCTGCATACAAGGAGGATTGCTGCACACTACGCGGGATAATAAACAGAGGCGTAACCCCAAAAGCCCCTTTCCATAAAATAAGCCTCAGGATATATAGTAAGCCCAACCTTGTAGCACCCTTAATAATGAAGAACAGCACCGCTCCGGGGGGACCGAAGGAGATGTGCACGAATGTAGTTTACAAATTTACTTGTCCAGAGGAGGTGTGTAAACCTCACAGCCAAAACTACATCGGGCACACTACAACGACCATTCGGAGACGTCTGCTGGCTCATAGAAATCAAGGGGCCATCCATCAACATTACATTGATGTTCACTACAGGAAGCCATCTCTACAAGAGCTCATAGAAGGCACCCAGGTCGTGCACAGAGAAGACAACTACGGTCGCCTCTTAATAACGGAAGCGGTGAGCATTGCTATTCAGAAGCCGACCTTGAACGTCCAACAAGATTCGGACCATATACTCCCCTCCAGCAGGAGAAGGAATACGCAAGCCAACAGGGACCAGACAGCGCGCCCCAATCCACCGAGAACATCGCGCCCTTTGGAAGACATGGGAAGACCCAGCGTCAGCGAAAGTCAAGTAACATCCTTGCTCAGGTCGCTGAGACCCCGCCCACAACACGAATCAGCAGCCGTTAAACACGTAGACCATTTGGACACTCACTCAAATTTAAATCATACACATTTATATATAAAGAGAAATTATCTCTTGTACCTTTATGCATGCTATAAAATATATACATATATTTTTATTCCTGTATTTAGATTTCTATATTCATTTTCATTCCTGTATGTAATTTTGTAATTTTTATCTAAAACCAACATGTAACATATTAAATTTTAAACATACATTTAAGGAAACTCTAGCACATGGCAATGTATTTTGAATATTTATTTAACCACTGTTTAAACTTTCACTTTTATTGTCACAGTACATATGTCCTTATGTTCTTTGTATCCAAAACAACGCCCTTAAGCTGTTAATCCCTAGACTAACCAGTACCCATACCTCAAGGTCATACCTCCCACACGATGAAATAAATAGGCCGAAAGGTCAGATTATAAGTCAGTAGTCGCTTGATAATGCCATAAGGCGAAATAGCTGTCGCGACAAAATTCAATAAATGGAAGAAGGAAGTCTGCGTATTTTTCACCAGAAATTGACGAACGAGAACCGGAAAAAGCTTCGTCGGTATGAAGATACCTGCAAGAAATTTATTGGTGCCACTAAAGCAATTGCTTTCAACGAAAATTGTATTAGAGAAAAACTATGCCCTAAAAGTGTATATATATATATATATATATATATATATATATATATATATATATATATATATATATATATATATATATATATGATGGTTAAAAGTGTTCTGTAACAACAATTCCATCTAATAAAAGGAGCCCATACACCAAAATGTAGAGAGAAAAGTACTATATTTCAGAGACTGCTGTCCTCTCTCTTCAGGTAAATTTCTTGCAGGTATCTTCATACCGACGAAGCTTTTTCCGGTTCTCGTTCGTCAATTCTGGTGAAAATACGCAGACTTCCTTCTTCCATTTATTGAATTTTGTCGCGACAGCTATTTCTTTCGCCTTATGGCATTATCAAGCGACTACTGACTTATAATCTGACCTTTCGGCCTATTTATTTCATCGTGTGGGAGGTATAGACCTTGAGGTATGGGTACTGGTTAGTCTAGGATTAACAGCTTAAGGGCGTTTTGTTTTTGGATACAAAGACATAAGGACATATGTACTGTGACAATAAAAGTGAAAGTTTAAACAGTGGTTAAATATATATATATATATATATATATATATATATATAATATATATATATATATATATATGTGTGTGTGTGTGTGTGTGAGTGTGTGTGTGTATGATCTGGTATACATATGTATATATATATATATATATATATATATCATATGTGTGTGTGTGTGTGTGTATATATATCTATATATATGTATATATATATATATATATATATATATATATATGTGTGTGTGTGTGTGTGTGTGTATTATTATATATATATATATATATATAGTATATATATATATATATATATATATATATATATCTATATATATATATAGATATATATATATATATATATATATATATATATTATATATATATATATTCTATATATATATATGTATATATTATATATAATGCTTTTACTTTGTCTGTAGATTGAGTCATTCTATGGAATAGTTCAAAATTAGCTCAGAGAGAGAGAGAGAGAGAGAGAGAGAGAGATGCCTTTTACATGGTTAATGGTGAACATGAGATACTTTTAAGTTAGCTTTCATTGCAAAGCGGTTTCCCAGGGGTAGTACATTCAACATACAAGTCATCCACTTTGCGGGAAGTTCCATCATTTTACCCCATCTCTCCGGAGGGCAATCCCGTACCCTTCTCGCCATTTTCAATGGGTGAAGGTCGCTTTTAACCATCTTTTTTATCGTAAGTTAACTTACGCCTTCGCCACTTATTTTTTTTTTCGAAGGGTAGACCAGCCCCTATCAATGGAGGCAGATATATCCATCACCCAGAGAGAGAGAGAGAGAGAGAGAGAGAGAGAGAGAGAGAGAGAGAGAGTTTGCAGTCTGTTGCAGTAACATATAAATATAACAGTAAGCATACCATGTATAGGATTTTAAGGATATATTTAAAAAAAAAAAAGAGAGAGAGAGAGAGAGAGAGAGAGAGAGAGAGAGAGAGAGAGAGAGAGAGAGAGAGATTGCAGTCTGTTGCTGTAACTTATAAATATAGCAGTAAGCGTACCTTGTATAAGATTTTAAGGATATATTTAAAGAGAGAGAGAGAGAGAGAGAGAGAGTTTGCAGTCTGTTGCAGTAACATATAAATATAACAGTAAGCTTACCTTGTATACGATTTTAAGGATATATTTGAAGAGAGAGAGAGAGAGAGAGTTTGCACTGTTGCTGTAACCTTATAAATATAACAGTGCGTACCTTGATTTACGTACAAGGTTATATTTAGAGAGAGAGAGAGAGAGAGAGAGTGGTTTTTTCATTCTGTTTCCGTACTTTTATGTAACAGCTGCGCACTATCTTATATGGATAGAGAGAGAGAGTAGAGAGAGAGAGAGAGAGAGAGAGAGAGTTTTCATTCTTTCCGTACTTTATGTAAACAGCATAGCGTACTTATCTATAGAGAGAGAGAGAGAGAGAGAGAGAGAGAGAGAGAGAGAGAGAGAGAGAGAGTTTTCATTCTGTTTCCGTACTTTATGTAAACAGCAACTAGCGCACTATCTATAGGAGAGAGAGAGAGAGAAGAGAGAGATGGACAGGAGAGAGGAGAGAGAGAGAGAGAGAGAGCATTTGAATTTGGACATGACTGAAGCCTCAAGTACGTATGTACTGTCATTCAGTAATTGATGTCTCCGAGGAGAAGCGCTTACTTTTGTAAATCTTAAAAGGCTGTGAGGATAAGTCGCATATGGTTAGGGAGAGGAATGAATAGATTAGATGTGATGAAGAAGAATGCCTTTTATTCCATGCAATTTTTATTGATAATCGACAAAAACTGTTATACCTGCTTCATTGTGGTTACTCTTGTGATCACTTTATTACCCGTCAAGTATTTCCTTCCGTAGATTACCTTGTTTTTAATCGCTAATATTAATAGATAAATATAGTTTCGTTTGCTACCTTTCTTGCAAACTATGTGGTTTAAGAAAATTTTAAAAGCCTTTGCAATATAAATATCAGGCATATGATTCTATAATGAATTAATTTTTTCATATTTTATTATTATTATTATTATTATTATAGTATATTATTATTATTATTATTATATTATTATTATTATTATCATATTTGAGAAGTTTTTTGCTTGAAATTTTATTACCTGAAGTGATAACTAAATTATTTTAGAATAATATGCTAGTAATATAGACAAATCCATCTCTTTATTTTATCTATCTGTGTCAGGTCTGTCTTTATGTACATACTTACATACACACACACACACATACACACACACACACACACACACACATATATAGAAAGATATATATATATATATCATTATATACATACATACATTATATATATATATATATATATATATATATATATATATATATATATATATATATATGTAGGTTTTCGTAATTTTTCATTGCTCATAAACCTTTTTCTGCCTCATGAACTGGGAATGCAGGGTACTACCAATATTTCTAAAATTAAAATTTTGATATACCCAAAAGTCTTTACTCTGTATTCATTATTTTGTTTCATTCGGCGATAAATGATTGACATATCCAGCCATCCATTGAAAAAAAACATGATGGTGGGAGGAAGGCATATGTTGGTCATATAAACAGAAGATAGATGCGCTTTACGCACATTGCAAAATAGAAGTTCACCAGAGTCTGTTCTGGCGAATGTGTAACATTTGTCATCATACAGCACATAAATTGCAAAGTGTTTTTATGAAAGCAGTTTTGTCTGTGCGTGTTTTACGATTGTCATTCTTGCTATGAACTCTCATCGCGATGTTCGTTGAGGTCATCAACTTTATCTGTATTAATTGCTTTATTCTTTTACAGAATGATTTGAATAAAACGTTAACAGAATCCACGAAAAAAAATTAAGCAACATTGTATATTGTAGTTTCTCAGACCAATTATTTTAAAGGTAATTGCTGGTACGTTCATTGTTTTAAACAGACATTATTTTAAAAAGGGTAAGCTTACAACAAACCTTGGAAACATTAACAGAATATATGCAAAATCAAATTAAGCATCTTTGTATTTGGTAGAGCTTTGTATATGGTAGATATTTTCTCTATAATCATAGATGATTAATTCAAAGGCAGTTGCATATAAGTTACATATATGACAATAGACATTATTTTAAAACAAGTGAACTTGATATCACACCGTGGAAAGCAGGACATGAGTTTACAAGGAGTTACAAGGTTAGTATGTCTCAAAGAGTTGTTAGCCCATCCGAGGAAACATCGTGTGCTCACTTATCTGTAGGAGCAGGTTTTACTGTGCATTCACAGTGTCCCAAATGATTTTTGTCTAGCTTTCTTTTAAACTCTTCCACACTGTTGCTGTTTACAACTTCTGGGTGGCAGTTATTCCACGTGTCGTCACATATCTTGTACGTAAAGAAGTTCCCACAATGGGATATGTTGAATCTCTTCAGTTCTAGTTTCCATCCATTATTTCTTGTCTGGTTTTCGTTTAATGTAAATAGGTTACTGTCTACTTTTGTTATGCCTTTTAGTATTTTAAATGTTTCTATTAGTTGTCCTCGCAATCGTCGTATTTCTAAACCATACATGTTCAGGCTCTCTAGTCGTCTTCGGTAACCTATTTGCCTGATGGATGGAATGAACTTTGCGGCTCTCTTGCACTCCTTCTAAGGACTTTTGTTATTATAAAGTTAGAAAAGGTGAGATATTCAGCCTCCACAGCTAATTTTTATGAGATATGAAACACTTAAGGAAAAAAAAGTCCAATGATGGAGTAATGTGCAACTTGGCACAATATTTTTTTACCTATGTTAAAGAAAAAATGACTTTGAGGTCATTTTCATTATGATAGCAAATATATATTTAAGACAATTGCTAATGTATTTTGACTTCAGCTTGTGTGGAGGATAATGTATATTTGCAAAGTAAACTCTGAGCAACTATAGTGTTCGTAGGTAGCAAAATGCTACTTATAGTCATTGTAACAATGCTTCCTAAAATGTTTTGACATTTTATGGATAGTTTGTAACAGAAATGTAAGGTGCTGTGATGATTGGTCGTTATTCAGTTCAAAAACGAATGTGAACTAGGAAGCGGTTTTAGTTTTAGTTTAGCCTTGAGGTGGATGCTATTAAATGCAAAGAAAAAAGTCTGACGAGGAAGGAACGAGAGAAGCTCATAGAAAACGGGTTAGAGTTCAGGAGTATGTAAAATTCAAGACTGGAATCACCTACAAAGGGATTCAGAGCCGACGAAAAAGTATATCTTAGTTTTACCAGACCACTGAGCTGATATACAGCTCTCCTAGGGCTGGCCCGAAGGATTAGATGTTTTTACGTGGCTAGGAACCAATTGGTCATCTATCAACGGGACCTACAGCTTATTGTTGGATCCAAACCACATTATATCGAAAATGAATTTCTATCACCAGAAATAAATTCCTCTGTTCCCCTTGGCCAAGCCGAGAATCAAACTTCGAGCCGCCCAGATTGGTAGCCGAGCGCGGAAACCATTCGTCCAACAAGGAACTTAGAGCCGAGGAAACACGGTTTTTCGGCAACACCTTTTTTTATCAAAGCTTCAGATAAAGGTGAAAGTTGACAAGTGTATATTCTAAAACCCTACTT
>NC_087203.1:103708505-103726005 GCF_015104395.2 Macrobrachium nipponense
GGGAATTTTACGACGTCTTGCTGATTGTTGGCCCTAGTCACAAGCCTCGACACTTTCTTTCTGAGGTCCTCGGTGGGGTCTTTTGTCAAGCGTTGGAATTTGGAAGTGTCCAGGAGGGTGGATCATATCCATCTTTACAAAATAATCACTTTTCTTCATCACTACGTACACTGATGATTTGTCACCTTTCCGTATGATGATGTCTGGGTTGCTACGTAGTTCTTTAGCGGCCTTCCCTTCATCTCCTTGGTGATTAATTGGCTTCGGAAATGTCCTCTCTGTCGTCCTGCTTCTCCAACAAGTTCATCAATGACGGTAGGTGTTTAGTTCTAGCTTACCATCATCTGGGAGTTGTAAAAGTCGGTCTATAAGGGCCTCCGTTTCTATTCTCTTGGCTTCAGTGTGGTTTCTTGGCATTAGTGGCACTGCAGACCCAGGTTCAGGAGATGTGCACGAATGTAGTTACAAATTTACTTGTCCAGAGGAGGTGTGTAAACCTCACAGCCAAAACTACATCGGGCACACTACAACGACCCTTCGGAGACGTCTGCTGGCTCATAGAAATCAAGGGGCCATCCATCAACATTACATAGATGTTCACGACAGGAAGCCATCTCTACAAGAGCTCATAGAAGGCACCCAGGTCGTACACAGAGAAGACAACTACGGTCGCCTCTTAATTAATAACGGAAGCAGTGAGCATCGCTATCAGAAGCCGACTTTGAACGTCCAACAAGAATCGGACCATATACTCCCCTCCAGCAGGAGAAGGAATACACCCAAGCCAACAGGGACCAGACAGCGCGCCCCAATCCACCGAGAACATCGCGCCCCTTGGAAGGCATGAGAAGACCCAGCGTCAGCGAAAGTCAAGTACATCCTTACTCAGGTCGCTGAGACCCCGCCCCCCAACACGAATCAGCAACCGTTAACCAACGTAGACCATTTTGGACATACATACACACACACACACACACACACACCTCAAATTTAAATCACTACACATTTATGTATAAACAGAAATTATCTCTTGTACCTTTATGCATGCTATAAAATATATACATATATTTGTACTCCCGTATTTAGATTTCTATATTCATTTTCATTCCTGTACGTAATTTTGTAATTTTTTATCTAAACCAACATGTAACATATTAAATTTTAAACATACATTTAAGGAAACTCTAGCACATGGCATTGTATTTTGAATATTTATTAACCACTGTTTAACTTTCACTCTTATTGTCGCAGTACATATGTCCTTATATTCTTTGTAACTAAAACAACGCCCTTAAGCTGTTAATCCCTAGACTAACCAGTACCCATACCTCGAGGTCATACCTCCCACACGATGAGATAAATAGGGCCGAAGGTCAGATTGTAAGTCAAGTAGTCGCTTGATAATGCCATAAGGCGAAACAGCTGTCGTGACAAAATTCAATAAATGGAAGAAGGAAGTCTGCGTATATTTCACCAGAAATTGACGAACGAGAATCGGAAAAAACTTCGTCGGTATGAAGATACCTGCAAGAAACTTATTGATGCCACTAAAGCATTGCTTTTAAACGAATATATATATATATATATATATATATATATATATATATATATATATATATATATATATATATATATATTATTTATATATATATATATAGATATAAATATATCTATATCTATATCTATATCTATACATATGCATATATATATATATATATATATATATATATATTATATATATATATATAATATATATATAATATATATATATATATATATATTCATGAACTACAAATGTACTTTATATCCAATTCGCTCTACCTCGGAATAGATATATTTCATATACGCTAACCGAAGGGGAATTTTTTAGTTGATAATAATTTGTTCCCCTGGTGGGTTCCAACCAGCGCCCAGAGAGCTGAAGAGAAATCAGACTCGTGATCTTATTGACTCGGCCAGTAAGTAGAGCGAATTGAATATTATAGGACATTTGTTGATCGCTGAATATATATATATATATATATATATATATATATATATATATATATATATCTATATATATATATATATATATATATATATATATATATATATAGATATATATATATATATATATATATATATATATATATATATATATATTTCAGTTGTATTCCACATAGGAAAATGAAAAAGGTATGTCTCAGAAAATGCCCAACAGTTTCGTCCTCAATGGACCCCCTTCTTGGAGCGTTTATAAGGAAAGAGATAAAGTTTACAGTGCATGCGGCCAAGAAAGGCCTAAAATTGTTAAACATACAGTTACCAAAAACTATCAGTTTGAGCTACATACTATTCAGCAGTAAAATAACAATAAAACAAGAATAGCAGTTGAACAAATGAAAAATACCAAAATATCTATCGAGGTAATACATCCATTTGAAACAGCATAACATTCAGTACATATATTAACAAACGTATACTATATGATAGTTAATGGATAACATTAACCAATTTGTACTGACGTTTCATGACATGTAAGATAAAAGGATCTAATATATACAAACCAGGCGATAAATTAAAAATTTTTCCTTTGCTGTGAACAATGCAAGCTGTCTCTATCAAATTTCTTTCAATAAAAGAGAAATGCTATACTGATAAACCGGATATATTGAATGCACTAAATTTGGCCAAAGGTGTTGTGTATGGTGCATACTCAGTACATTGTACTTTTAACTTCTTTGTTTCGCGAAACGTCTGAATAAGGCTTTGGACTCATCAGAAAAGACAAAGATAACCACATAACCAGGGCAGATAAAGCTAATGTTGTTGTTATTTTGGATCGAGGAGACTATGGTGATAAAATGAACATTCTGTTAAATGACCAAGATACATATAAACATTTGATTTCTAATCCTTGTGAGCGAGTAAATGCGCAGTTTCATAAAAGATTGAGAAAGATATTTGCGAACAATCAAGATATGGTTTGTATGTTTACTACTGTAAATGCTAGACTTCCCTATGTGTATGGTACAATTAAAACCATAAGGGACAACCATCGCGTCCTATAATTAGTACTATTGGTTCAGTATCTTACAAACTTTCTAAATTCTTTGTAACATTATTGCAACCACTTGTAGATACAATATCTAATTCGCATGTTGAAAATAATTTAGATTTTGTAAACAGAATAATCAGGAAAACTCCAAAAGATGATGAAATAATGGTAAGCTTTGATGTTAAAAGTCTGTTTACCTGTGGACCTGTCAACGACGTCTTAGAATTTTTAAATAGCGAGCTAAATAAGCATGTCATGTCTTTGCCTAATCATGTAATTATAGAACTAATCAGACTGTGCGTGGTTGACACTTGTTTTATTTTAATGGAAAATTTTCTGACAAAAATTTGGAATGCAGATGGGTAAATTGCTTGTCCCCAGTATTATCAAATATTTACATGGAATGTTATGAGTCTAGAATAGCTAATTCAATTATGCAGATATTGTTTTCTGGGTTAGATATGTTGACGATGTATTTGCGGTACTGAAAACTTATATGGACATTCAGAAGATTCTAAGAGACCTCAATAATTTAGTTCCCTCCATAACTTTTACGGTTGACGAAGAAGACAATGGTGTTATCTCATTTTTTATTGTTATAGTTGTGAGGTCAGTTGTAAGTTCTAATTACATGTTTAAAATACACATAAAACCTACTAATAACAATCTTATTATTAGCAATTACTCCTCACACAAAGTAGAAGTAAAACTCTCAGCATTAAGATCAATGTTTCTTAGAGCTCTTAATATCTGCATTCCAGAATTTATCAAGAGGAACGAAAATTTATTATATCACGTTGGTATTGAAAATAATTTTAAATTGGAAGATATTGATTACAGTCTAAAGTTAGCACGAATAACATTTTATTCATATGAGGAGAAAAACAGAAAACTGGATTTTATATGTGTCCCATACCATCCCACATTAGAATCTATAGTCTACCCCATAAGGTTACTTGGTTTTAGTACAACTTTTTCATATCCTAGCACCATTGGAAAAACTTTAATTCATAATAGTCCAAAAAACAATGAAGGAGTCATATATAAGATCCCATGCAAGTGCGGTAGTATATAGGACAATCTGGGAAGAACTCGAAAAACGCATTATAAATCATAAATATAATATACGAACAAATAATACGAGCAATGCTTTATGTGTTCATAGTAGTATGTGTAATGTACCGATTGACTGGCTCGGGTCAAAGATTTTGTTTAAGAGCACAGGTTCACAGAAATTTGATAGAGACAGCTTGCATTGTTCACAGCAAAGGAAAACATTTTAATTTATCGCCTGGTTCGTATAAATTAGATCCTTTTATCTTACATGTCATGAAACGTCAGTACAAATTGGATAATGTTATCCATTAACTATCACATAGTATACGCTTGTTAATATGTACTTTATGTTATGCTGTTTCAAATGGATGTAATACCTCGTTAGATATTTTGGTATTTTTCATTTGTTCAACTGCTATTCTTGTTTTATTGTTATTTTACTGCTGAATAGTATGTAGCTCAAACTGATAGCTTTTGGTAACTGTATGTTTAAAACAATTTTCTTTTAGGCCTTCTTGGCCGCATGCACTGTAAACTTTATCTCTTTCCTTAATAAACGCTCCAAGAAGGGGTCCATTGGAGGACGAAAACTGTTGGGCATTTTCTGAGACATACCTTTTTCATTTCCTATGTGGAATAACAACTGAATTACTATATCTTCGTGCCTAAGAAGATTACCAGTACAACACACACACACACATACACACACACACACACACACACCACACGGGACACACGACACAACACACAACACACACACAGTATATATATATATATATATATATATATATATATATATATATATATATAATCATCGAGCTACAAATGTCCTTTAATATCTAATTCGCTCTGCCTCGGAATTAATATATTTTCATATATGTTTAACGGAAGGGGAATTTTTTTAGGCGATAATAGATTTGCTGGCGGAAGGGCACGAACCATCGACACCTTCAAATCCAGGACGACAGCGAAGCCTGGATTTCAAGGGGTCGATGGTTCGTGCCCTTCAGCGGGCAAATCTATTATCGCCTAAAAAAATTCCCCTTCGGTTAAACATATATGAAAATATATTAATTCCGAGGCAGAGCGAATTAGATATTAAAGGACATTTGTACCTCGATTGTTGTATATGAATCACGGTAATGTGATATGACACACACACACACACACATATATATATATATATATATATATATATATATATATATAATATATATATATATATATATATATATAAATATTTAGTATATATATGTGTGTGCATGTGCAAGCAAACGCTACACTCTCCCTTTAGAAGAGGTGACTACAGAATATGATACAATTGTGGTGTCTGCAATCAAGTATGGCATGCAGATTTTAACCGCACGTTCTGCCTCGCACTGAAGGGGGAAAGTTCCAGAAGGCCATAGAATTGCCTTGCATGCTTCCGAGGAAGAGTATGTCGATTTAGAAAGGATGAAATGGCGAAGATGAGAATGGAGAGAATATGAATAATATTAAATGGACTCGAATGTGATTTACAGTAAATAAATAGATAAACAAATGAATAAGATATAAGTGCGGATGAGTGACCTACAAAACATGTAATTTCAAGCCTCGTATGATTTGATTATGACATAACCGAAGGTTATTAATAATAATAATAATAATAATAATAATAATAATAATAATAATAATAATAATAATAATAATAATAATAATAAATTTTTAATAAAGATATGGGTCCGTGGCAATTGTTTCATAGTGGAGTTTACTTTTATGTAACTATACCTTTGGAGGGTATGATGCCCAGTAGTTTGTTATAGGCATGTATGAGAGCCAATATCATATTAAACTTTTCACGAATGCGTTGTTATGGTAATTCCATCTTTCACTAACTAACAGAAATTTTAGAGGTCTTTTTGGATAGATCAGCCGATGTTCTTTGTCGTGAAGTTCTTCCCCTTGATAGAATTTGCCGTTTCTCTAATTACGGAGGATTTCCATTCACTAAAAAAAAAAAAAAGAAAAAAAAAACGGAATCCTAACTCCCACTATATCAAGAAAATATAGCGCTGGTCCCTCTGAGAATTGCTCCTTTGATGATAATGGGAGATTAAACCCGCCCCTCTTCCTGTATGTCAGACTTACGGCCCCTTTCCAATGTTCTCATAACAGTTACAATTATAGTTTTCTGTAAAAATTATTGAGATGACTATTTGTCTGTCCGTCCGAACTTTGTCTGTCTTCCCTCAGATCTCAAAAACCTACTGAGGCTAGAGGGCTGCAACTTGGTCGTCCACCTTGCCATCATCAAGCATACCCAATTACAGCCCTACCTCAGTAGTTTCTTTATTATATTTAAGGTTAAGTTTAGCCATAATCATGCGTCTGGCGCTGCCATAGTGCAAAACACAGGCCACCACCGGGCAGTGGCTGGAGTTTCATAGGCCATGGTTGAGAGTTTCATAATATGCAGCTTTACACGCTGTGTACAGAAAAACACGATTTTCTTCAATTCTATTTTGCAACCTTAGGATGCTGCTGTAAAATGGGAACTAAACGTTTCGTAAGTTTACACTTTTACTAATATAAACCGAATGATATAAATTGTAAATTATTCAGATTCATTTACTGTATCAAATAGAAATGTCATTCGCCGCTCGTTAGTTCCTCTTTGGATGAGTTGTTAACTGCTCGCCTACCGATTCGCTAGTCAGAAGTTCAATTCCCCGGTCTGCAACGTGGAATCAGAGAATTTATTTCTGGTAATTAGAAATTCATTTCTCGATATAATGTGGTTCGGATTCCACAATACGATGTAGGTCCCGTTGCTATGTAACCAACTGGTTCCTAGCCACGTCAAAATATATAATCCTATGGGCCATTCCTAGGAGAGCTGTTAATTAGCTCAGTGATATGGTTTAACTAAGCTTCTTCATATTGCCAGTAGAAGTGAGATGCAGAATAATGGGACGCCAACTGCTGAATCTTATACAGTCGTAAGGTTGGCATTATTTATTATTTTAATTACAATATTTCAGTACATGAAACCTATCCACATGTTCAACCACACAGTGGCTGTGACTTAAGTTCAAGCTGCCAAAGAATGTTTGGTTTAACCTCCCGCCGGAGAACCCCACCCCACAATGCAGCAGTAACTGAGCCCAGTGATTTTTCATCGCCCTGGGGGAGGCGCGAACCCGCGACATATGAGTGGTATACATGACACTAACCACTATACTTTATTTACTTTATTTAAAGATCATATATTTTAGCAGTGCGCAGGTTATTGACAGTCATTGTGTTAGAACTTACGTATATGGTCTAGTGCTGAAAAGTAAAGATTATATTATTATTATTATTTTTATTATTATTATTATTATTATTACATTATTATTATTATTATTTTTTATTTTATACTATTACCTATTTATTATTATTATTATTATTATTATTATTACTATATTACTATTATTATTTATTATTATTATTATTATTATTAATTATTATTATTATTATACTTAGGAAGCAGGGACCCTCTCTTCAAGCATACTTTATAAAAGTAATGGCTACTTCAGCAGCGTTACACTTTTAGAGATTCTTCTCTGTTTCCGAATAGTGACTTATATACACCGATTTTGACACTTTATTTGGTCATGACCTCAATAGGCGCTCTACTAGCCTGTTTAAGTAGCACGGAATAAGCCGCTATTCGGAAAACAGAGAAGAATCTCTACAAGTGTAACGCAGCTGAAGTAGCCATTACTTTTAATAAAGCATGTTATTATTATTATTATTATTATTATTATTATTATTATTATTATTATTATTATTACAACTTAATGTTACTTGACTGTAGTAATTTAAGGAAGTTGTCGCAGCACTAGCCCAAAAAATACAGTGAATGTAGGAATTATTTTACATTTCATATACCATTAGCCCATCTCTTGGCGTCTCTGAAATGTTAAACATACAATGGAGGGAAAAGACCTTTTTCCCTTATCTCCTGTACCGTGGGAGAGTAAAAATATCCCGACTGACCCATGCATGAATATTTATTTTCATTCGCTGTGATGAATGTCGCCGGATGGGAGAGATGTAACGAGGATTTTGCGAGGATTACGCGAAATTAAATCGTGAACTTTTGGAAGAATTGCCATGAATCTGGCGCTCGGGTTCATCAGACCCGCACGTGTAGGCCGGACCGTCGACCTCGCTGTCCAGAACGTTTATTAATTTAAAGGAACAAAGGATTTAGTTAGTTACGCAACTTCTCCGCTAACACCCCCTCTCGCCGCAACTCTCAGACACCACCCACCCCTCCACCACCCCGACTCTCACCCCCAGCCACATGATCAGTACCTAAACTTACAAATCATTGTCACTGGCATAGCTCTGTTTTCCTGATGACCTTCTACTCTCTCTCTCTCTCTCTCTCTCTCGCTCTCTCTCTCTCTCTCTCTCTCTCCTCTTAACAGAATTTTAAAGAATAATATTTATTCCGTATGAAAACCTTATTTCTTCCAATTGGAATTTTTACAAGCAAATCCTCAACCCCCTTCTCTCTCTCTCCCCTTAACAGAATTTTAAAAAAAAATTATTCGGATAAAAAACATTATTTGTTTTAATTGGAATTTTTACTCTCTCTCTATCTCTCTCTCTCTCTCTCTCTCTCTCTCTACTCTCAACATCTACCATATCCTTTCGTAGAAAGTGAAGATGATTTTAATAAGCCAGGTTGACGTACAAAACTATTTTTCGTTTCAAATGCGTTTCGTTGTAGTATTTACAGTTAGCTGAAGTGCATAATCTGTTCACTAATTATTACTCACGCTGTGCATGCCTTTCTATTATTAAACCACAATGACCTATTAACGAATGCGTTTCTCCAACACTTACCGTTGAACCTGGGACTTTGGTTTAGAAATGTTAACCATTATATCTGCACTGCGTAAACACCCACGTTAGAATCCAAGCCGGGCAGAGGCATATGTCAGTTATATGTCCCATGGGTGTAAGCTATTCCAAAACTGTAGTGAATTCGATATCAAGTAATATTTGGTGAATTTATATATATATATATATATATATTATATATATATATATATATATGTATATATATTTGTATGTATATATATATATATATATATATATATATATATATATATATATATATATTTATATAAGTGCGTGTGTGTGTGTGTGTGTATAAAATTTTTACCCCTCACATAAGAAACAAGAATTGGTTTGTAAACGTAAAAGGCGGTAAAGTGTTTTTCTACCATTGTGAAACAAACGTGAGAATGCTTCCTCTAAAATGAGCTCCCACGAAATTCTTGAGTGGTTTTTCTCACGAAAAGAATTGTCGCAAGATGGAGGTTGAAACCGGACTCAATTTTTCCAACGTACATTAATTACTCTCTCTCTCTCTCTCTCTCTCTCTCGTCTCTCTCTCTCTCTTTCTCTCTCTCTCTCTCTCTCTCTCTCTCTTTACTTTTTGAACGTTTTGACCTTGCTCTGTAGAGCTTTCTTTGAGAACGAAATAAGAAAATTAAGAAAAACAAAAAAACCAAACATCCACCATCATAGAATTGTTCTGGAGATGACACAGCCATCACAACTTTCATGTTGGTTCTTTCAGCTGTCATAGTTCCTGATACTAATGTTCCCCACCATTGGTTTGTCCTTTATCTGGGGGCTTAATTCTTCAAATTCCCCAAAAACACACATGTCAACACCAGGGTAATAAAATACCACTCCCTTGAAACTTATTATTATTTGTTTTTTTTGAGAGGGGATCAGGGAACTAGAGAAGTCTAGCTTTTCTATGGCATGGTTTGAATCTTTGAGTCAGGTTTAAAAATGGTGACACACTACCTCATCCTAGTTCCTAATGCAATGTAGAATTGTGTTAGGTATAAGTGTAATCGAAGTTTTCTCAATGATGCAGTAGCTGCTATGTTGTCAACATTGCACAGTGCTGCGTACATCTTCCTTAATGTTTCTGGTAAAAAAAATGTAACTCGAATAAACAGTGATTTCCTTGTTTTATCTGTCTGCTGTCTTGCATCTGTCATCCAAATAAGTAATGAATGTCTCACATTATATTTCGTAAATTATTTCGTAAATTTTATATGGTAAACTATTTCTTAGTTATTTGACCGTGAAAATGTGAACCCTATTACTCTATAACTCCCAGTTTCCTGATCTCTCTCTCTCTCTCTCTCTCTCTCTCTCTCTTTGAGGATTTTCCTCCTTCCTTACTGTTCCTCGATGACCAATAAACGTAGGAGCACCTCATTCTTCAATTACATGTTGATGTGTCCTTTTGATTGATTTTATAATGAAACGGCCCCTCCATTACTGCATTGGACGGGTTCTCTAAACTAAGAAATTCAGAAGTAAATTTATTTCTATCTCCTCCTCCTCCTCCTCCTCTTCTTTTTAGATCGTCTAAGAATTTTGGGAATATGTTTCAAATTTACAAGTTGCTTTTTATGGATCAATGACCATCACTGCCTCTCCCTCTCATGAGAAGGGAAATAAACTCCACGTATAATTCACTTGAGTGAATCATGCGACAATATGATTCTAATTGCTTTTTGAAAATAGTTATTATGGATTTAAAGCAGCGATAAAAGCCGGGAAAGGGATATGGTTTTCCCTTTTGCAGCGTAATCAGATTATATTACATCAGCACTTTATTTCACGCCATTAATTATTACATTTGATAGCTACGAGATTATTCAGATAATTGCTACCGCTTCCTCTGAAATAAATAACAGTTAAATGTCTCGTTTTCTCACCTTTTTATGGCTGGCAACCAATCTCTGGTTCCGTTCGTTATTTTTTTCTCTGATTCCAGTCTCATTACAGGAGATTACCCAGCGTCATTCTTTGGAAGTTTTGTAAATTATAGTTATTATCTTTCGCTAGACTGTAGGTGCGCTTTCCCACGCTTTTCCTCTAAGGTTAAGTATAGCCATGGATCGGGTGTCTGGCACGCTGTTCAGAAAACTCGAATGCGCCGTAGAATCTTTAGCGCAATTTTTACTTGTCTATTTATCAATCTTTCCACTTGTATTTTTGAGAGATCTAGTAGTCTTGACAACATCAGTCTTTATTGTTTGTTTGTGTGTGTTTGCGTGTTTTTTTTCTCATGTGCTTTTGGGACAATAATAGCGTTTTTCCCACTTTTTCATTCCGAGCATTGAAGCTATAAGGACCTGCACAGACAACTCTGTTAATGTACCACTGTCTGTCTTTGACTTTTCACCGGATATTTGTTGCGTCACCCTAAATGGAATGGAATATTTGGCCTAGCCTCTCTTAGACTCTTCTACTATCCCCTTTACTGTTACCAGTACCATTACAAGTAGTTTCTACTATTCTCTGTACTGTTATTAAATACAGTCACAGGCTTGTTTCTACAATCCCCTGTACTGTAATTACTATCATCACAAGTTCCCTCGTTGGACGAATGGGTTACGTGCTCGCCTACCGATTCGGTATTCTTGAGTTCAATTCCCCGATCTGCCAACGAGGAACCAAAAGAATTTGTTTCTGGTGATTAGAAATTAATTTCTCGATATAATGTGGTTCGGATCCCACAATAAGCGGTTTAAGGTCCCGTTTGCTAGGTAACCCATTGGTTCCTAGCCACGTAAAGATATCTCATCCTTCGGGCCATCCCTAGGAGAGCTGTTATCAGCTCAGTAGTCTGGTTTAAATTAAGATATACTTAGCTTAATACTATTACAGGCTGCCTTGCAGTCATTGTTTTGTCTTTTACCTGTTCAATTATGATCTTGTATCATAAATTTTCCTCCCGTATCTTCATTGATTATTCATAGACCCATTTGATTTCTTGCGAAGTTTTTTTTTTTTTTTTGCTGCGATTGATTTTACTTTTGCCTTGTGGTCCGCTGTCAATACTTTGAGTTTAGGGAAAGATACTGTGGACATACAATGCTTTGGTTGGAAAGGCAAAGCAAGAATTTAACGAGATGATTCACTTTAGAAATTAGTTGGGCTCTCTGCCTCCTTGATCAGTCCGCAGATTTTCCAGGAATCTGTCTGGAAATTAGACCTAGTGCATGTGAGCAAGCGTAGTAATGATGTTGCTTATTCTATGGCTAAGATTCAAATTTTATCTTACCTTTCATATCTTCAGGTGACACCTATCAACAAGTGTCATGTTTTTTTAATCTGCTTGTGCAATATGGAGAGACTAAATCTGGGAAGTCAGTTATTCTGAGATAATGTACATATTTAACTGCTTTTGAAAGTTGGCAACATATAGAATTGTGAACGTGGAATTTAAGTTCATAGTTGATTTCGTGTATGCAGCATCATTTGTTTTGAAATTTATTATCATAGCCTTTCGAAATGAGCTAGAGAAGTGATATTGCTTATGAAGAAAGTGTTGCTCCCAGTACAGTAATGTTGAGAACACGCCTACATTGTCCATCTGTATTATCCAGTTGAGGGATAAATGATAGAAATATTTTACCAGTCTATAAGAGTAAAGTTGATTGTCAGCCGAACTTCCATCACCAATAACTATGTTTATTACTTCAATTTTGGGTCTGCATACTGAGTCTCTCTCTCTCTCTCTCTCTCTCTCTCTCTTCTCTCTCTCTCAAAGTTGATTGTCATCCGAACTTGAATCACTAATAATCTGTATATTACTTCAATTTTGGGTCTGCATACTGAGTCTCTCTCTCTCTCTCTCTCTCTCTCTCTCTCTCTCTCTCTCTCTCTCAAGCTTTGCCTGCATAATTTTCTCTGAAGACCTTGCCAGGAAGCTCAAGTATGATACCAACGTGTTGTTACTGAAACGGGCAACATTGAAAGAAGGTAAATAGAACCCTATTAGTCTGAGTTAGTGTCCCGCGACACAGGATCATCTGTCAACATTATCGTCGTAAAACTTACGTCAGCCGAGATGTATGGCCCAATTTTTACTCCAAGGTCTTCCACTGTCACAAGATGACTGTACGAGTTATTATTATTATTTTATATTATCAAGATGGTAATACTGATGATGATTACTAATATTCTGTTTAATAATAATAATAATAATAATAATAATAATAATAATAATAATAATAATAATAAATAATAATTATTATCTGGCTATATTTCCCATTCTCTTGTTGTTGTACTTTGTTTAGAAATGACAAAGCTTAAGTGATGCCCCTATGTTCGCTTTACTTCAGGTTACGTAAATCTTAGAGTTATGTAAATTAGAAAAAAATATCATAAAAATAAGCAAAACAACACACGTACACATACACACTTTGTGCGTGCGTGTGTGTGTGTGTGTGTGTGTGTGTGTCTGTCAGTGTTGTTTTTTTTCGCCATTCGTAACTAAATTTCTTGGGGGGTCGCTTACACCATTGTTGAACATTTCCCTTCAAGGTCATCATTTGGAGACAGAGAGAATATGTCAATACGTGGACGTTTTATATGCCTCTAATTGAACCACAAGCTGCAGTCTCATTATTCCTTAGTTATGTATAGTAAGCCTGGTATAATGTATGCAATATGTATTCATAGATTCATTCTTTTCCTCTTCCTATGTCCTCCCTGTGTTTTTAGAAGTGATTAGCTAAGGGATTCAACCAGTATTGTTGCCCGATAGAACGGCTTTGAAATCTCGGGTTGCAAGCCATCCGAGTATTGTTAAAAGTTCATCATTTCAATTGCTGGTCGCAATACATATCTCGCAGCATTTTATCGAAATGATTCCTGAACAATAGATTTCATATCTAGCGAGAGAGTATTCAGTACAGTGGATTAATTGATTGATGGCGAGTTACCTGAACTTCATAACATCAATACAATGGAAGTGACTTTGTGGCAGAAATCGCTGAAGCTCTGAATGGGACTGGGGGTTTATTAAGAAGAATCAGTTTTCTGCGTGACGAAAGGTCATGTATGTAGTAAGCTATAAGTTCTTAGATATTAAAAGTTACAAGCTACTTGGTACGATTAAAATTTTATATGGCAGTTATAGACTGTGGTCTGAGCATTCAGTTTGAAGGTATCACACTGGGATTAACATGTAGGTTCAAAATTTAGTCTGCATACATGCAGAGACTGCTTATGCCATCGCCCCTTCTTTACCACCCCCCGTTATCCCTACATTAAGGGGTCGGTTGCCTGATGCGCCTTCTCCTCCACTGCCTTCTATCAAAAGCATCATCCTCCACCAAACCTCTCCCGCATATCTTCCTCACTTTATCTCTCCATGTAATTCTGTCTCCCTCTCAATTTTCTTCTTCTAACAGGTTTTTTTTAAAGTGGCTCAGTGGCGTGATCGGTATGTTTTGGCCTGCCACCTCAGTGGCCGCGAGTTCGATTCTCGGGCATTCCACTGAGTGGTTAGATATGTGTATTTCTGGTGATAGAAGTTCAATCTCGACGTGGGTTTTCGTTGGAAGTCACGTAAAGCCGTTGGTCCCGTTGCTGAACAACCATAGTTCCATGCAACGTAAAAAAAACACCATACGAACAAACAAAAACAGGTTCTCTAAAACTAGCGTTGGTTTTATCATTAATGAATTACATACTTTAAAATTCTCAACCCTTCAATGCAACGTTATTAAGAACAAAAGTTCTTTAGTTTATAGAAGCATCTCTAAGTACTTGTAGTCTGAATATATAAAAATGTCCATTAAACCACATTATTTTGTTTACAGCGACCATGCCATCAACGATTGCGTCACGAGTTTTCCCCATTACGTACCTGTCACTGTCTAAATGATTGTCAGTTCTCATCTCTTGTGATATCTTTCAATACATTAGATATAAATGGAAGTTGGTTTGCATAACTGGTGTCAGTACAAAGAGGATTTTATGTAGCGGGTTCAGATAGTCTACGGAAAACAAACACAAAAACCGATAGCAATTTCGATTTCATTTACTTCCACGCATTAGTACTATTAACTGCTTTGTTTCAAGGATCAAAATGGGCTCAGTAAAATCATGCATCATGTAAATAATATATATATATATATATATATATATATATATATATATATATATATATATATATATATATATATATATATATATATATATAAAGTGTGTGTGTGTGTGTTTTAGATCATAAAACCATATCTCTTAAAAAAGGGGTTGTTCCATAAATAAAGATTTTATGGTAATTTGCCTAGCATTTTTTTTCCACGATTCCCTTGTTATTTCCATTGTAACTGTAGATAACACATGAGCTAAAAGAGTTAGGGTCTTTATCGGTTGCAGCTGAATCGATGTCAACGGATTCTATGTGAGCCTTGATTACGGTTCTGTGATTAGTGGTTGGAATCCAGGGTCACCAGAAGATTCCAGTTTGAATTTGGAATTTAAGGGTGGATACCTTCCAAACGGATTGGGTCGTGTGGTATACATTGTTAATTTATTCGAGGTTTAGTTACCAATTAACCGGTTCGTTGTCAGCTACGCCTACTCTCTCTTTATTCGTTTGTTTGATTTTCGGCCTAGTGACGGTGGTGATCGTTAAAATTTTGATTTAATATTTTTCTAATGGTAGGAGTTTAGGTGGGTTAGGTTAATTGCAGTGACGGGTAGTGAAGTGGTCTTCGTAATTAATACTCATACTTGGTACTACTCATACTCTCACTAACAAGAAAGATCAAATGAATAGGACACAAACTAAAGACGTTCATATGCTCTCAGTTAGAAGTGGAAACACAAAATTATCGAACAGAAACATAGCCTAAATTCAGTACACCGAATAATTTAAACCTGCTAAAATCTATAGTCAAATAGAGCATTGTTTCGCCAACGAAAATTAAGATAAATACGCTATATTTTATTAGAAATAGCGGTTCTGCTGTTTAACATGCACATTATTTATTTTTTACATTTTCATTCTAATAAATAAACCATAAATATCTTATCCTAAAATTCCTATATCTTTAACTCAACGTGAAACACCTTTTTCAGACCTTTTTAGGCTCTTCATAGGGCTTTCCTACCCCCTTAACAACAACACCAACAAAGTAGTTTGTAGGCCTACTCCCCAAGTAAGTGAAAATACCAAATCCTGTTGACTTGGCGGTAGAAGCTTAAACGCAGTCGAGGTCGTAGTAGGTCATCCTACCAACCTTCACGCTGTACTAGTATCCCCAACAGTACACAAGAAGCACCACTTTCTACCAGTGCTGTACCTGTCCATTTTTAAGAGTGACTTCAACGCATACACTATTGATGCTCTTTTTTCTTTTAATTTGGTTAAAGAAGAATTCGCAAATTGCAACACCTTCCTGGCAAGGTGAATTCCTTCACGGTTAAACATTCAAGAATACTAAAAAAAATTGAGCAAAGTTGGAAGTATTTCTTCTGCTGTCTCTTTCATTTTTAAAGGAAACTTTTGATCTACAAAAAAAAAGAGAAACATTCTAAAGTTCTCGAGGGAAAATTAGTCAATTTGACATACATTCTTTTTCTCCTTAACCTTTTTTTATGGGGAAGGCTAATTTATAAAAGCAGTTGAGCGAATAATTATATTCCCTCGTAGAATATATAAACTTTTAAGCTGGGAGAAGACGTTAAAGAAGTTTGAACATGGCTCCGTTGAAAATTGGTATGAAATGATATTCTGCTCATATGCATACGCACCAGCATTATTAATAGACGCACGCACACACACATGTTTATATGTGTATGTGTATGTGTACTTTATCTTTCCCTTGCTCTTTATAGTTCGCTTCAATGTGAAATACATGTTTTTATTTTAAAATGTGATGAATTTTGTAGAAAGAATGTTAATACTTTTATATATTTTCCAAATCAAAGGTCATTTCTTAAATCCTTGGTCGTTTGTAGTTGCAGGAGTTTCTTTCATTGTAATTTATTTTTAGTAAGATTTTCTTGATTCTTTTTCATCAAATTTATCTCTTTTTTTGCCATTCATTCACCTTTAAGATGCACGAATATCTTTTGTGCAAGATTATTTATTTATTTGTTTCTTATTTTTCTCCTATTGATTGGGGGAAGGGGCCAGTGTCGGTTACCGAATTACATTGACAGTAGTGCAAGTGAAGAAAAATTTTCTCTCTCTCTCTCTCTCTCTCTCTCTCTCTCTCTCTCTCTCTCTCTCGGATCCCAGCAACCACCCATTCTTTGTGCTTCCCTTTTATTTTGTCATATTTTGTCCAGGTCTGTTGATCTCGCTACCATTTTATTTCCGTCCAGAAGACCGCATCCATGAGACCGTCAAAAGAAGTCGACAGGCGTTCTTTTTGGAAGGGGGGTTAGGCGTTGAAAGTTAGTTTAGATAAGGCTATCATTTATCGCTGTAAAAAATAAATAAATAACTGGAATAAAGAAAGCGTCCATTTCTCTACATTTTAAACAAATGTATGGAAAAAAAATGTATTTTTTTAACTTTTTTTT
>NC_087203.1:103728505-103738505 GCF_015104395.2 Macrobrachium nipponense
CCAGTGATAGCGATAGTTTTACTGTCTTTATTGTAGTAGTGATTGTCTCTCTCTCTCTCTCTCTCTCTCTCTCTCTCTCTCTCTCTCTCTGTCTTTTCAAAATTTGATGGACTGTCCTTACAGTTGTAACTCGTTTCTTCTTTGTTTCTCTTTTTTCAAGTGATTTTAGTATAATATATTAATATTGACATGCAAAACCCTTGAAAGTAACCAAGACTCTGTTCTCGCAGTTTCCCTACCTAAGATTACTTGAAAGATTAAACTCTTGATATGACATCGTTCTCAGCACTTCAAGCCTTTCGTTTAATATTTTATTTTATTTAATAATAATAATAATAATAATAATAACTAATAATAATAATAATAAAAATAATAATAATAATAATAATATATTCTTATTTTTGGGGGTGTTTTTTTTTTTTTTTTTTTTTTTTTTATAGGGCTAGCGTTTTCGAATTCTTCATCGTTTCCCGATATCAAGGCCTCAAGTTTTAGGTGCTGTCCCGATCCATGAGCTTACTTAGACCGCTTTCATTGACAGATATTTTAATTTTTACTTATGTTTTTCAGAGACTACGCAGAATAGCAGTCACAATTCCTTTGACTGTCCATAAGCCAGTCGTTCGTTTCATTGGCCTGCTGAGTTGTTTCGAAAAAAAAAAAAAATATTATCTGTCTTCCGTAAATGACTGCGAGTTTCCAAAGCAGGAATCGCCTTAATGAAATCCTGCTGTTATATGCCGTGTATTCTAAAAGGTGTAATTTTTCAAATCATAATCGGGGGAAATAAAGAAAATGCAAGAGTAACTGTGGAAACAAGGCGCTGAAGAACAACCCCCCGCCCCCCTCAACTCCCCAAACCCACTAGGTCCTCCTCTTGAAACCCAAAGTTTCCTTGGTGCCGAGTCCACTTGTTCCGAAGTTTCCTCGATCTCGGAACTTGTCCCCGTAAGTTTGTGGGAAAACTTTCAGTTATCAATGTATATAGATAAATTCTGTTCCCTCTGTACGATCATTACTAAAAATGTATGGTATGACATGATTATATTTTCGTGCTTTTTTTTTTTTTTTTTTTTTTTTTTTTTGGTCCGAGGCATTGCTTTTCGTCTCTCACGGCTCGAAATGTACTGATCATATCATCTATCATATTCCCCCTCCGTATCCTACCTTCAACCATCTCTTACATATGTCATTTCCTTGTGGCATTCAGCTTCGCATCACCAGATGGAACTGCGTTTTGATCAGTCAACGGCCAGAGCTCTCCATAGTTTATCCTCAGGTAAGCAATGCGTTCGTTTAGTTTAAACCATTTTCCCCTCTTATTTTAAACAGAATTCCCTGATCTCCTTTCTGGTGAGGATTTGAAATACTTCGATTCGCTAACTAGGTCAGAAAAGTATCATTGATTTCAAATCTTTTGTGTCTGGAATCTGTTGTTCCCATTTGACAGCTGTAGAAGGAAGAAATCGAAATAGTTCGAAGAGAAATGAGGTTCCGTTGATAGAATCGCTGGAGGAGGTGGTCTTGAGTAAGAATCTCAAAGCATGATTACACTGTCCTATTCTTTAGCAGTCTATTGAGCTATTGAGCGATGCCAAGCATTAATTTGCATATTTTGCCTTGTCATGCAATCGATGTACGTCCGAGAGACTTAGTTTAACTGAATAACAAAAGCAAGAGCAGTTTTAGATAAATACGAATTTTAATCGTATAGAAAATAACCAGCAAGAAGAATATCATGCAACATTGCACTCGATCCCCGGGGCAGCAAGAACTGTCTGCTTTGTATATCCACGTTAAAGGGAAAGGTAATGTTTTTTTTTATCATTCTTGAATATTCGTAATGTCATATTTTGATGCATGTTTTTGTATTTATGCAATTATAACTAGAAAGTCACTAAGATAAAATAAATGTATTAACCATAAGTTAAGGACACTCAAATTTATGTATTTTTCTCGATACTTTAATTTTAATTTTTGGAGTTTGTGTGACTTAATTGAACTTGTGAAGCAATTTGCAATGCATCCCACATTACATTATACCACAAATTTAATTTAGAATGTCAGTTTTTATGTAAGTACATATCTACCGGTTGTCGGTTGTTTATATATATATATATATATATATATATATATATATATATATATCTATATATATATATATATATATATATATATATATATATATATATATAGATATATATATAGATATATATATATATATATATATATAGATATATATATATATTTTTTATTTTATTTTTATTTTTTTTTATACCATGACAGTATCCAGTAAAAATTACTTAAGATTTATCACGTGTATAGCCAGCATCTTTGTGCATGTTCTTATTCACGTTAATATTACTTTGACTCGGTCGCTGGTATGGTGGCTAGCGTCGTGGCATACGCTCAGATGTCGTGGGTTTCGGTCCCCACCAGGGCGATGAAAAATCACTGATCTGGATCTGGATAAGTTTACTGTTGAAGTTTAGTGTCTGCGGTGGAAGGTTGAAACCAACATTCTTTGGAAGCTTGAATTTCAAGTCAATGGCCCCTGTTATGATTGTTCCATGAATACTAGGCTTCATCTAATGAAATAATAAATAAATAAATAATAATAATAATATAATAATAATAATAATAATAATAATAATAATAATATAATAATAATGACGGGAAATCTGACCGTATTAGGATAGATGAGATCGGAAGGATGTTGTCCCCAGACATTCATTAATCTAATTAATGATATATAAATATTGAACGTCTATTTTAATACTGTATGATTCTTTAAGCCTTCACGATACGCTTGGTCATTGGTGTTTTGTGGATGGCTGTTGAATTATTTTAAATTCCGTATGTTTATGTTAACTGGGACAACTCCTTAGGCCATTAAAAAGTAGGTTACTTGCCAATTCGACCTTTATCGGGATTTGCCAACTACCAAAAATGGTAGTTAGATACCGAGAAGGTTGTATTTCAGAATAGTTTGAACGTATTTAAGGAGCAAATCTATTATCATTTTCCATTTAGCTTCCAATTCGATGCTTGGTACAGAGTTATTTAACATGTTAAGAGAAATCATTGAAATCTCATATTGCAAGGACAAAAATATATTGCAAGCTGCTAACAATTTTATATATGTAGTAACAACATAAGAGTAACACCTCCAAAGTTAATTAAGATTTTCTACGTAGCGAAGACATCAGATTTCCGTTTTTGATTACTGCTTTTATTGAGGAAATTTTGCTATCAGCATCATTTACGTTTTTATCGTTGCATAGGTATCCAGTTCATAGTTATTATACAGGCGGATTTGATTAACTAATTCCTGTTGATCGATTTTCAGCTTCATCTGAAGTTTCCTTGGCATAGCAGGATATCTTGTTTATTCAGTTATTCAGTTGTATTATGATAATAATATGTCGCCCTCTGATATTCCCCAGGCAGAATGTATTGCAAAAAGGACGGGTAATCGCTTCATATGATGAGAATTTTTTTTACGGGTTTTATATAAATCACCATTAATTAAAATAACAGATCACTGAGCAAACATAACCTTTGAAATTAAATATATTCCATAACAACACAGACTGCAATGCATTTTCTGAAATGGGGAAAGAGGTGCCTAGGGGCTAGTTTCAAATAAGTGGGAGGAATTATTCTCTCTCGGAGTCTCTTTTGAAGTTCTTCAAAGAGACGGTTTTTCTTTTCTTAGCGGCTTAAATGAGAACACATTGCTTTGAGGCTTTAGTTGCTCAGCAATTGGGCTCATTCTTAGCGTCTTCACATCACACAGTGCTGGTCATTACATAACAAAGAGGGATCTCCATATGTACGAGAACCCGAGAAAAGGGGCAACTTGGGAGCAATTTCTCTTGCGGCATTTCTTATGCAGAACTCTACGTTATATTATGGAGTACTCATATACAGTGTTTTATATATATATATATATATATATATATATATATATATATATATTATATATATATACATATATATATAACCCACACACACACACGCACATATATATATATATATATATAATATATTTATATATATATATATTATATATATATATATATATTATAAGATATATAATAATAACACTGTGTATGAGTACTCCATAATATAACGTACAGTACTACATAAGAAATAAGCGAAAAACATATATATATAATAGATATATATATATATATATATATATATATATATATATATACATATGTATATATATACTATATATATATATATATATATTATATATAACATATATATATATATATATATATATATATAAAGATATATGCCACGAAGGAAAAATAAACGAAGGAGGTCTGCAAGATCTTTCGACGTTAAAAGTCCTTTACTGAGCAGAGACTGACATACATACGAGAAAAGACAATACAAGAAGATTCGTATAACTGACAGATAGGGATTATAAAGAGATTAGTACCTAGAATCCAACACACCTGGAAGATAAGAAACCTTCCCAAACAAGCATAAACAATGGGTGCAATTAAAGGTTTAAGACAATCATCTCCGATACAATTTCAAGACAATTGCAGGATTATAGGTGACAGCTATTCAGAACTTGGTAAACAAAACCATATTCACAATACATGACAGACATACATTACAACAAAATAATGTGTCTGTCATGTATTGTGAATATGGTTTTGTTTACCAAGTTCTGAATAGCTGTCACCTATAACCCTGTAATTGTCTTGAAATTGTATCTGAGATGATTGTCTTAAACCTTTAATTGCACCCATTGTTTATGCTTGTTTGGGAAGGTTTCTTATCTTCCAGGTGTGTCGGATTCTAGGTACTAATCTCTTTATAATCCCTATCTGTCAGTTTATACGAATCTTCTTGTATTGTCTTTTCTCGTATGTATGTCAGTCTCTGCTCTGTAAAGGACTTTTAACGTCGAAAGATCTTCAAGACCTCCTTCGTTTATTTTTCCTTCGTGGCATATATCTTTATTTATGGATTTATCACGTTCCTAACTTTCGTGATTCAGTTATACATATATATATATATATATATATATATATATATATATATGATATATATATATATCTATATATATATATATATATATATATATATATAATTGCAATTAACCGGCTAATTAAAAAAACCAGACGAAGACCCTATATTTACCAATTCTTTTGTTAACTTAAAGCGGTTTCTAATTTCCTGTGTTTACTAGAAAAGTTTGTTTCGGTATTAATTAACTCTAAGAACAAAAAGTAAGGCAAATAAAGAAAAACGACTGAAGCATAAAGGTATGGTGTGATGATTATTCTAATTCTGATACAGAACGTCAGAGAACGTGGGCAAGAGCATTTTATTTACATTAAAGATATTTCTCTTGTATTCTGCGAAGTTATATGAAGGCAATTCAGTTCGTTATCACGTAACGCCATGTAAGTAGGTCATGTTACTTATAAGTGACTCCAGTTGCTCATGTTCTTACAATTAATAATAAAGATATGATAATAGATATAATATATATATATATATATATATATATATATATATATATATATATATATATATATGTATGTATATATATATATATATATATATATATAATATATATATAAACACATATATATTATATCTATTATCATATCTTTATTATTAATTGTAAGAACATGAACAACTGGAGTCACTTATAAGTAACATGACCTACTTACATAGAGTTACGTGATAACGGAACTGAATTGCCTTCATATAACTTCGCAGAATACAAGAGAAATATCTTTAATGTAAAAAAAATGCTCTTGCCCACGTTCTCTGGCGTTCTGTATCAGATTTGAATAATCATCACACCATACCTTTATGCTTCAGTCGTTTTTCTTTATTTGCCTTACTTTTTGTTCTTAGAGTTAATTAATACCGAACAAACTTTTCTAGTAAACACAGGAAATTAGAAACCGCTTATAAGTCAACAAAAGAGTTGGTAAATATAGGGTCTTCGTCTGGTATTTTAATTAGCCGGTAAATTGCAATTATAAACGGAGAACAAAAGCGTCAGAATTATCGTTAAGATATCATTCAAGTCGCGGCACCAATGATTGATATTTATCAATTTTGGAGTTTTCTGTGCGTTTTACTCTCTGTAATTGAGTTTTGTGTGTTTTATGACATAATTAGTAAATTAATACCTTATGTTTACAAATCATGAAAAATTTCAGAGGGTTGGGTTGTATATTTCTCCTTTTACTTTAACTCTGCTTCGAAGAGTAAATTGTCCCTTTATTCTGTTGACTTTTCTGGAATGATATTGAATAAGCACATGGAACTGATATAAATCAGGAACCTACGAGGAGCATTAAGAGGTCATTTAGTTATCTAGGTATCTTTGTTTTATGATAAATAAGCTGGTTTGAGGTTTTGGCTATCATTGACACTTATTATTTTTTGGACTTATAAAGGATTTGATGGGTCATAGAGGGCGGTCTTTCGATGGATACATTTCTTACCTCAAGTCTCTCTAGATGTCTCATAATTCATAACTTGATATGATTGCATGCAATGTATTTTTTGACACGTAGATTTCAATATTCCGCTCAATTGCGAAATAGCTGAAAAGGTATGCTGTAAATGCAATTCATTTTTAGAGAAATAAATTTTTAAAGATATAGACTTCTATTAATTTTTCATCCTCATAAATCACAAGTATTATCGCTATTAAATAACTTGTTAGTAATTGCAAAGTACCAATTAAATATCTAATTTTGAAAGGGAGAAAGATAGTCTATATACCTTAACTCCCGAAACGTAGAACTGTACAAGCTGAATATGTTACCCCAAAAAATTACAAATATACATATAAAGACCGATGTATTATGAATATTTTTTATCGATTTTATTTTATGTAACTTGTTCACCCAATTTGTAATAACGTTCATTTTTTCATTCTGAAAGTTTCCTTAACGTTAGGTGTTTAGCTCTGAAAATATTGAGATGTGTATTTGTCTGTCCGTCCGCACTTTTTCTGTCCGCACTCTGATCTTCAAAACTACTGTGGCTGGAGGACTACAAATTGGTATATTGATCATCCACCGTCCACTCATCAAACACCAATTTGCAGCCGTCTAGCCTCAGTAGTTTTTATTTTGTTTAAGGTTAAAGTTAGCCATGATCGTGCGCCTGGCACCACAATAGGTGCCAAACACAGGCCGCCACCAGGCCGTTGCCGAAAGTTTCATGGGCTGCGGCTGAGAGTTTCGTACAGCATTATACACTGTACAGAAAACTCGATTGAGCCGAAGAGACTTGGGCGAATTCTTCACTTGTTTTTTATTAACACACAATTCGGTAAGGTGCTAATGCGGTAATAGATTGTTTATTATGTTACTAATGAAAGATTAAAAAAAGGTCATTGTAGAGAGCAAATTAGTAGTTCTCTTGAGGATTTTACTCCTTGACATTATATGTAAAATAACCAGCGCATATTTTCTCAATTCCAAATTCCCTTGTTTTTCTGTTTTATCTTTCCATGGCTCTTTCCTTTCTTTTCCTGTTATCTTTCTTCCAATTTATCACTGTTTATCTAGTCCCCTTGCTCTTCATTCTCAAAGATATTCATTTCCGACTTATCTTGATGCGTCCCGTCTCCGGATTATTATCTGCTTTCGCGTTATCTTCTTATCCCTTTTATTCCCGTTCGTAATTTTCCCTACCCACATTCACTCCCTTTATCTTTATTCATTCTCTGCTCCTATCAAACTTCCCCTTAACCAAGAAATAAAAGGAGGGAAATTGGTTATCATTCTGAGTTGTTTCACTCTCTTTCGGGTTCCATCCCCTTTTTTTATAGTCCATAGGAATTCAACCGTCCTCAGTTGTTCACGGCAGATCCCATCAGACTTTTGGAATGTTCTCTTCAGGGACTGGATATTCCACGACTCCTAAACTAGTAGTTCTTTACCGCTTGGCAATAACCAAGGAAGCGGACCTGATTACTTTCCGGTTTTCAGTTTTAGTTCCTTTGAATTTTATTGGTTTTGTTTTGTAAATATTGCTGTTGTTGTCATTGTTAATCTTGACAATGTTGTTCTATATGTAGTCTTACGGAGGGAGCCATAAGGGCGATTTTCACTCTACCGAGAGGAGGAGTCGCCATAGGCTAGCCACACCTTGAAGGATACCCGCAGTAAACAAGTGATTCTTCAAGAAAACAGTACATTTTGAAAACAACACGGGAGCATATACAATTTAATATCATGAATTTTTACACAAATTTTCCCAACAAAAATTATTATTAATGAAAAGACGAAAGAAAATATAAATATATATATATATATCGAGCAAGAGAAAGTGGGGAGAGAGAATATCGAACCAGGAGAGAGAGAGAGAGAGAGATAGAGAGACAGAGAGAGAGAGAGAGAGAAAGAAATAATAAACTATATTTACATGTTGGACTAATTTATTGTTTGTTCATTTATTTTGAGGTCCTTCATAAACATCTTACAAATATATGGGTCCAAATGGTACATTCCTAGACAAAGATTTAGGTTGTTTTTATTAGTGATTTGTATAATTGCCGATTCCAGTAAATTTCTTGAAACATAATCATTAGATCTAGCAATTACCGAGGTATCACCCCAATTAATACAACGAGATTTTTCACCCAGATGGATAAAACAGTGCATTTGAAGTCTGGCTGTTCTAACTGAATACATATGCTGCTTGATCCGAACACATAAATTTTTACTAGACTGACCAACGTAAAACGATGGGCAATCCTTACAAGGAATTTTGTAAATGATGTTGTTATTTGTTATTTGTTACGGGACTATTCTTTAATGGTATTCTTATAACAATACCATTAAAGATATGCTAATAAAGAATAGTCCCGTAACAAATAAATTCATTATTTACAAAATTCCTTGTAAGGATTGCCCATGGTTTTACGTTGGTCAGTCTAGTAAAAATTTATGTGTTCGGATCAAGCAGCATATGTATTCAGTTAGAACAGCCCAGACTTCAAATGCACTGTTTATCCATCTGAGTGAAAAATCTCATTGTATTAATTGGGTGGTACCTCGGTAATTGCAAGATCTAATGATTATGTTTCAAGAATTTACTGGAATCGGCAATTATACAAATCACTAATAAAAACAACCTAAATCTTTGTCTGGGAATGTACCATTTGGACCCATATATTTGTAAGATGTTTATGAAGGACCTCAAAATAAATGAACAACTAATAAATTAGTCCCACATGTATATAGTTATTATTTCTTTCTCTCTCTCTCTCTCTCTCTCTCTCTCTCTCTCTCTCTCTCTGGTTCGATATTCTCTCTCCCTCTTTCTCTTGCTCGATATATATATATTTATATTTTCTTTCGTCTTTTCATTAATAATAATTTTTGTTGGGAAAATTTGTGTAAAAATTCATGATATTAAATTGTATATGCTCCCGTGTTGTTTTCAAAATGTACTGTTTTCTTGAAGAATCACTTGTTTACTGCGGGTATCCTTCAAGGTGTGGCTAGCCTATGGCGACTCCTCCTCTCGGTAGAGTGAAAATCGCCCTTATGGCTAATCTGGTAGTGTCATTTTGTATATTAAGCCTTCTTTTGACTATGGTGTTCTTTGTAAAATCAATGTGCCTCAGTAGAGGGTCCGAATAGGACCGAAAGTACTTGGCTATCTCGCTTTTTCATTTTTTCCTTCGTGGCGAAAAAACCTTTATATATATATATATATATATATATATATATATATATATATATAGTATATATATATCTATATATACATATACATATATTAGCTGGCCTACCCGGCACTGCAAGGGACCAGCATTTTTGGCATGACATTTTTTGTTTCACCACCTCTTTGGTTCTCTCCCTCAGCAATCTGAAAATGGTTCTTGGGCTTTCTGAAGGAAATGGCAGATTTCAAAGTCAAGGGTCCTCTGCCTTTTGAACCAGGCGGGGTCCTCTGCCCTTTGAGGCAGGTGGATTCCTCTGTTCCT
>NC_087203.1:103741005-103774664 GCF_015104395.2 Macrobrachium nipponense
GAACTAATTTGTTTAATTAAATGTATTTAATTATATCAGCAACAAAGCACTCGATTTTAAGGCTGTTGTAGCGTCAAAAGATTTCATAAAACAGACTTAAAACGGGAAGTAATGGATAAGAAACAACACCTTTTTTGCTACACTGAATGAGAACCATCATGGTTTACCTTCTTAGACTTAAAAGTAGCACATTCTCCTTTGAGTCTCAACTCTGCGGTGCAGATTTCGTTACTCCAGAACTTACCTTTGCACGTCTTTTCACACATGGTCGGTTGGGTATTTGGTAATTCATTTATTAACGATGCAATTCCGAGCAAGATAACCTTTTTCATTTCAGAGGTTTACAATGGTAGGAAGAATTCTTTATTCCAGAGCTTATTACCAATAAACATGGCATTTTTGGGGGGTTGAAAGGGGAGGGACAGCAAATGGATTTACAAGGAACATTTTTAATCCCTGTAGGTGTTTCCTTATTAATCGCTGTGGGCATTTACTTAATCGATGTGGCATTTCCTTATTAATCACTGTGGGCATTTCCTCATTAATCGCTGCTGGCATTTCCAAATTAAACGGTTAAACGGTGTGGGCATTTCCTTATTAATCGCTGTGGCATTTCCTTATTAATCGCTGTGGGCATTTCCACCCGTTGGAAGGGTCGTTGACCATGAACAGAGAACCAAAATAATTGTCTTCATTAATCTTCCGATTAACCCTCAACTCCTAAGTTCTTTCCAAACCAGTAAAAAGAACGTTACACTGGTTTTATATCGCCATTTGGAATGTCACTGAAAATTGATATGTTTTTCCTTCTTTGAACATCTGGACAGAACAATTCAATGCATTTAGTTTAAACAGCTAGGCCCCGTAGGGTTTGTAGTGCCGTCCGTGGATATAATGCGTGCACTGTAGGCATTACTTAAGGTTCTTTGCAGCCTGCCTTCGGCCCCTAGCTGAAAACCACTTTCGTTCTTTTGCTGTACCTCCTTTCATATTCTCTTTCTTCATCTTACTTTCCACTCTCTCCTAACACAGTTGATTCATTGTGCAATTGCTTTGAGGTTTTTCCTTCCCGTTACACCTTTTCAACCCTTTTACTGTCAATTTTCCAATTCAGCGCTGAATGACCTCATAAGGTCCCAGTGCTTTTGTAACTCTTGTGTTTATACAGCCCTTCTGTAATCTTTAACCTTTCTATTTTCTCAAACCAATGTGTTTTTATACAATCCTTCTGTATTCTTTAACCTTTCTATTTTTCTCTAACCCTTGTGTTTCATACAACCATTCTATATTCTTTAACCTTTCTATTTTCTCCTACTATTCCTTCTCGAAAACATTCTTCGTAATTCCGCTGCAAATGTCCCACAGCTTTCACTTCTCATTGTAATTTATGCGAGGATCAGCTGTAGTATATCCGACTGGGACTCGGAGCAGAGTCTCTTGAATTCAATGTCTTTGAGGCTGATCTTCTTCCATTTTTCTTTGATACTTATTGCCTTGAGGCTTCAGGATATTCGCTTTCCTTTATCAGGATTTCCCTCCTTGAGAAAACTAAGATATCCTTTTGAGAAAGCTCTTTGTGATACGGACTGATTTCTTATTCTAATTCTATGTTCGTAAATAATGCTTAGTAATCGTTATTTCTGATTATAGGTCTTTTAAAAAGCTGTGGGCAATGGAGAAAATTCCCACAAACCCAGCTCTCTCTCTGTCTCTCTCTGACGAAAGCAAATATATATATATATATATATAGGGTCCGAACAGGACCGAAAGTACTTCGCTATCTCGCTTTTTCATTTTTTCCTTCGTGACAAAAAACCTATATATATATATATATTATATATATATATATATAATATATATATATATATACATATATATCCTTTACATGTCACAGCAGTTATTTCAAGATTCTAAAAATAACAGCCGATAACAATCTTTATAAGAAATCTTGGGTTATTTCCTCTGACACTAGGTGGCAGTTGAAAAATCAATATGATACAATGCATATTTGTACAGTGTAATGAGCTGTGCTTAAAGGTATATTAAAATCATTGTTTTGTTTGCTTCCTGCCGTGTTTATATCAGAATTATTATTTTTGTCTTGCTTTAGCAATAATAATCAATATTTCTCTTGTTGAGACTTGATTATGCATCTCACATTTATAAAATCTTATTCATTCAGTCGTTAGGGCACTTATTTGCATATTAGACGATTTTCATTCTTAATTCGACTCAGTTGTCTAATTACTGAAATGATTTATTTATTCATTTCCAGTAATTTAACAAGCGCGTGCATTTCCTTGACTAATTTTATTGTTTTTCAGTAACGAATTCGGCTTTAAGTTTATCCGCCCTAATAGGTATGGGGCCTTCTCTGTGGCAGTTACAGAATCAGTTAACCTTGTCGTAACGGATGGGAAATTGGTTTGTGTCTTGGGCATGGAAGGGAAATGGGTCTCATGTGGGCAGTTCTGACGCCAACATTAATTACTTCAAATGAAATGGGGGCAAATGGGGAGTACTTACGTAAGCCGGAATTTAACGTGTAGGTATATCATTCCTGTAAATATATTTTTCCACCCAGCATTTTAATAATTTTTTTTTTATAAATATGGTGCTTATGTTAGGCTTTCAGAAACTGCTATTAAAGTTGTAAAAGGAAATTAGATTTATATTACTTTTATCTCAGTGGCCTCCAACTAGAGATGACATTTGTGGTTAAACTTGATTGTCCTTAGTAAAAAAGTTTGCTTATTCTGGGAGTAAGCCTACAAACTACTTTGTTGTTGTTGTTGTTCTTGTTGGGGGTTTAGGAAAAGTCTATGGATGCGCCTAAAAAGCTCTGAAAAAGGTTTTGCTTTGAGTTAAAGATACAGTAATTTTTGGATAAGTTATTTATGATTTATTTATTAGAATTAAAATGTATATAAAATAAATAATGTGCATGTTAAACAGTACAGAACAATTATTTCTAATAAAATATAGCGTATTTATTTTAATTTTCGTTGGTGAAACAACGCTCTGTTCAAATGCGGATTTTAGTGCGCAGCCCGAGTGAGCTGGAGGTCGGATCACGCCTTGTTACTTCTGCGACCTAGAATTTACCACCGTTATGAGTGGCATACGGTAATAAGGAGGGTCATTTTCAGAAAGTTGATTATTTTCTTCCTTTCTTTAAGTAAATACCATTCAAAGTCAGAAAAATTATTTAAGATCGTGTCTAATATACTTTCATATTGATCTCTTGAAGTGTAAAACTGTCTTCCTTATTGCTCCTCTACCTCAATTATTCATTATTAGAGTTCTTGTGTCTCGAACAGTTTCCTCAACAGTTTTCTTTAAGCTCACTGGAGTAGCTCGTTTCAAATTACCAAAAAACGTACAATATTAAGAAAGGGACAATGGTATGCTATATTATTGAGTCAGTTCTCTTGAAACTTCTAGAAACAATATCAGTTCCTTGATTTATCCCGCAAAATTGTTTGATTTGTTGTAACGAACTCTATTAAAGGAAGATACTTAGATGTATGTATGTATATGAATACAAACACACACACACTTATGTATGTATATGTAATGTATACATTATGTTAATACAGATATTTTCCATATCTGTAAATAAACCCATGACCCAAGCGGTCATTGGCGAGTTAGGAGGGTGATCAATAGCCATAACAGGACGTAAAACTAGACCATGCCATGCAATGCTTGCAGTGGCCTGGTTTGCATTTATCTGTATCAACAATTGTCATCTCATGTAAACAGGTCACAACATCTTCCATGGGAAGCTGGTGACCTATCACCTATAAAGGAAACACATGACTTCCGAGTCATATGAACGTATCTGTTATTTTTGTAATATGCTGAGATAGCTATTGTCAGCTATTGATGCGACTCTCTTGTAAGTTAGTTCTATCCTATTCTCCAACAGAGCAGTCATCTGACCAACCTTTCCTATACTCCTGTGATGGAGTTGAAATAAAGTTGTTAAGAAGTTAACTCAGGAAGTTTGAGTCATCTCCCCTATTCTGAAGAAGAAACAAAATCTACTTGATGTCACTCAGACGAGAAAGGGAAAAGGAACCACAATGCTTGCGTATCACAGTCGCAAGAATAAACATACAACTGGTCGCCGTCCTATACCATTGTAAGTGGTGGACCGCAGACAGTTATATATATGCATATACATATACATATATATATATATATATATATATATATATATATACACACACACACATATATATATATATATATATATATATATATATACTATATATATTATATATATATATATATACACACACACAAACACACACACACAAACACACACACATATATATATATATATTTATATATATATATATATATATATATATATTATATATATATATATATATATATATTGTGACGAAGTGCCAAGTATCTGGTTTACTACACTTACCATTCATAATTGTTACCTCACAACAGCCAGACACCCTGAACCCTCATCACAGGTACTAAACGACTGAATACTCTAAAGGCAACAGCGATCCCTTAACAACTTACCAGTATTGCAGAAAATCAGACTAAGTTCATCAAAACAGGTGTGAGGTAATCTTGTAAGTAATTAAATTAATCACAGGGCATCACTCCATCAACAACTTTAAAAGTCTAAGTATTTCCCTGATTTCAGAAGTCTAAGTACTTCCTTGGTTTTAAGTCACTTCAAATAAATTGAAGGAAAACAGATCAATTACCACTCTATGTTTCAACCTAAGCTAAATATAATCATATGCAAATATACTGGTTAGAAATAAAATACTTATAAAAATTTTAAATACAAAAATTTATTATTAAGCTCAAAATTATAAGCGAATTCATAATATCAGGGAAAATTACTGTTACTTGATAACAAAGTAAAATTCAATTAATTCTTGAATCAATTCAGTAAAATTAAATCAAAATTAATTTACCACAAAATTCAAGAAAATTAATTCAATCAAAATTCAGAAGTGTTTGGCAATAATTGGAATTTGGAAATTAATTCACAAGTGCTAAACAACAATAAAGCTTGAAAAGAATTCTAAGTAAATGCAAATCAATTCACAAGTGTTAAATTTAATTAAATGGGCATCGATTAATTAATGAAAATAACTAGTCAATTAAATTGTGAATATAAATGAAAACACAGAAAAATGTGGAAAATACCAAAATTGCAAAAAGTATTAATCACACAGAATACAAAATAAAAACACACGCTTCAATAAGAAAATGAATAAATGCACAAAACATAAAAATCACTTCAAATGAAACAAACACAAAACCCAAAAATTTGCAATGTGTAAAAATGTAAACTTTTCACTCAAACCATTGTAACCATTAGTTATTAGTTCTCTAAACCATCGTAACCAATAGTTATTAGTTCTCTAAACCATCATAACCAATAGTTATTAGTTGCAACTAATAAAAAAAATTATAACACACTTTACCTTCTTTCTTTCTTTGCTGCAGCTTGTTAAAAAATTCACCACAATTACAAAAATAGGCGCCGTTACACACAAATGTGTTTTTTCAGATTCCACAAAAACACTAAATAATACTAAATAAACTCTAAGAAATATCAAATCTGAAATGTACAAGTTACAAGACCCATTCAGTAAGTATGAAATCGTTACATTTAACTCTTTAAAAATCAAAAAGTGGCCGTGTGATGGGAGAGAGAGAGAGAGAAGTGGACGGAGAGGAGAGAGAGAGAAGAGGAAGAGATGTAAATGCTTTGAGGATTTAAACCTGAATGAAATCTTTCAATTCGCACAAGAACTGGGCAGTGGATCTGACTCAAAACGTGTTGGGGGAATGAGAAAGATGATGCAATCTTCTAGAAGCTTCTAAATAGTGACGTAACTTTACAGAAAAACTGTGAAATCTGCACGTGGTTTCGGCAAACAAAATACATGTATGAAACCAGTCAGTTCAACAAAGATACGTATTCAATCAAAACAGACTCGAGCAAAAGTCCCTATCAGACGTGATGACAGAATTCCCAAAACATAACGGAGAACTCGTTGTCTCTTATCAAACGTGTTGACAGATTAGGAAAGCAAACGGAGATCTCAGAGTTCCTCTAATCTCAAGGTGATGAAAAGTAATGAAAACCATCCTATCTCGGAACGGACAAAGCAAATCTCTCTCTTTCTTTACTACGTTATATATTCTTTTTATATTATGTTATGCAGAATCTAAGCACACATTTTAAACATCTTAATTCTAAGCTAGCTAGGAATCTGACAAAATGTTGCAAACTCTATATATAACATTTTATACAGTCAAGAGGGGATATATGCTTTTTGAAAGTAGCAATATATAATATACCTCCCCCAGAAGATTGTTATCACGGTGCTGAATCCAACGATTGGCAACGGGATAAATAATCAGCAACTACATTGTTTTTGCCACTAATGTGCTGCATTCTTAAGTTATACTGCTGCAGGCACAAAGACCACCTGGTCAGTCTTTGATTATGATTTTTCATTCTCTGGATAAATGATAGTGGATTATGACCAGACAACACTAAAATTTCTTCATTCCTAGGTCTGTTCACATACACTTCAAACAGTTTCAATGCTGTGATTAAAGCTAAAGTTTCCTTCTTGAGTGTCGAGTATACTTTCTGATATTTTTTTCAGTTTTGAAGACATGAAGCACACAGAATGGTAGATATTACTTTCATCTTCTTGAAGTAGAACAGCTCCAATGCCACAATCAGAAGCATCAACTTGTAACACAAATTTCTCGTTAAAGTCTGGAGCTTGAAAAAAAAGTTTTTTTTTTAACTGGTCTTGAAGTTAAAATAGCTTTTACCTTCTCAAAGGATTCTTGACACTCTGGAGTCCAAACAAACTTAGCTTTGGGGACTAGTTTAGTCTGTCAAGGGAGCTACTACGGCTGAGAAATTTGGGTAGAAATGACTATTGAATCCAGCCATGCCTAAAAACCTCTGTATCTGTTTCCTGGTAGTAGGTGGGGTAGCCTTAAGGATACCTTCAACATTAGCATTTACTGAAGCAAGAAGGCCTTTCCCAACTTCAAACCCAAGATACTGCACAGTTGCCTTGCCAGACTCACTCTTCTCTAGGTTGACTGTTTGTCCTGCTTCTTGTAGTTTCTTGAAAACTTTCCTCAGAATCTTCAGATGTTCTTCCCATGTTGTAGAGTAAATCACTATGTCATCCAGGTATACACCTACTCCTTCTATGGATCCTAGCAGTTGATCCATCACTCGTCGAAATGTTGCAGGTGCATTCATCAGACCAAATGGCAGAACAGTATACTGATACAGTCCAAAAGGAGTAATAAAAGCTGACAGCAACTTCGCATTCTCATCTAAGGAAATTTGATAATATCCTTTCAACAAGTCTATCTTGGAAACAAACTTGGCTTGCTCAATATTATCAAGTAACTGATCTATAAGAGGCAAAGGATAATTGTCACCACACGATGAATTCCAGTTTCCTATAAATCAGTACACATCCTAAATGAACCATCTCGTTTTTTTTTTTTTCCCTAACACACATGGAGAACTGAAGTGACTTGAACTGGGTCTGCTAATCCATGTTGCAGCAAATACTCAACTTCTTTCTTCAAAACATCTCGATGATACGGTGATAAGCGATAGGCTCTTTGCTTGAAAGGTTTTCCATCTTCTTGAATCTTGATCTCATGCTTGGTCATATCAGTACACCTAGGCACATCTGTAAAAATTTCTGGGAAACCTAATCACTTCACTTAAGTCTTCGCCTTGTTCAACACTCAGATGTTTCAACTTCTCCTCCAAATTTTTCAAAATTGAAAAATTATTCACCTTGCTTTCAGCTCCCAATTCGTAGCCATCATCATCTTCTGTAGATAAAGTTGTTTGTGTTACTGACACAGTTTCAGCTTTAGTTTCTGAGAAATAAGGTTTCAAGAGGTTCACATGTATCTTCCTTTGTCTTCTTTCTGGTGTCTCAATCACATACGTTCTATCACTTAACTTCTGAATTATCTTGTAAGGACCTTGAAATTTATTAGTGAGGGTAAATCTCTTGACAGGTAAGAACACTACTTCTTGTTGACCAACACTAAAACTTCTTACCTTAGCCTTAGCATCATATCTCCTTTTCATTTTCTCTTGACTCACTCTCAAGTTTCTTAAGAGAAATTTTCTAGTCTCTTTCAACCTTTTCCTTAAGTTCTTTTACATATTCACCTTGGCTTTCCTCTTGGTTTTCTTCCCAGTTTTCTGCAAGAATCTTCAACGGTCCTCTCACTTCTCTTCCAAAAATCATTTCATTAGGTGAACATCCCATACTTTCTTGATAAGCATTCCTAACTTCAAACAACATTAATGGTAAACCATCATCCCATTCTCTTCCTGACTTAGAACAATACTTTATCAGCATACTTTTCAATGTCTGGTGGAACCTTTCCAAGGCACCTTGAGTCTCTGGATGATAGGCAGTGGATAACTGTTGTTTCACTCCTAACAAATTCATCACATCCTGGAATAACTTTGAAGTAAAGTTTGTTCCTCCTTTAGTTAACAGCATACCCTCATAATTAGGTATATGGCTTAAAAGCCTCCACACTGCTAAGCCACTCACTGCTTGAGGTTACATTTCCACTGGTTGCTAAACATTCAGCTTGTTTAGTTTCATTCTTCTCTGGAGTTTGATTCTTTCCCACACTGCTCTTCGTAGTTTGTTTCACCTGGTCACCTTTCACAACTTGACCTACTGGCTTTGACAGCTGTTGATTCCGGTAACACTCTTGACTGTAGTGTCCTACTCTTCCACACTTGAAACAGACAACATTAGGTTTCTGTAACTGTCTTGAAAAATTGGATTTGGATTTCACATTAGTTTGCTGAGGTATATTACCTTGTATACTCTTGGTAGTATCACTTGTAGGTTTCCCATTAAATTCGTTCCTGTTATTTGGATAAGACTTAAAACCTGGGCGTTGTTGACTCTGGTACTTGACATTGTAATTGTGTTTGCTACTAATTACATTGTAATCTTCACTCAGTGTAGCAGCTTTGTCAAGTTTCTTCACCTCTCTCTCAAATAGGCTCTTATATGTTCAGGAATTCCCTTAAGATACTGTTCAAGAACAAGTAACTCTTCTAACTCATCAAAGGTTTTAACTTTAGAAGCTTTTAACCAACGTTTAAAACACCTTCTCACATTGTACGCATAATCTAAGAATTTTCCCTTCTCATCTTTTCTTAAATTTCTGAATCTTTCATTGTAGTACTCTGGGGTCATCTGGTAAACTTGTAGCACATTGTGTTTAAGTACCTTGTAGTCTTTACATTGATCAGCTGTTAAGGCTAGATAAGCGCTTCTCCCTTTTCCAATTAAGACACTTTGTAGCAAAACTGACCATTTATCTTCTGGCCATCCCATACCTGAAGCCACTTTCCCAAAGTGATGAAAAAACTCATCTGGAGCTTCTTCAGTAAACTTAGGGATTAACTTCTGTACTCTTACTACATCAAATACAGGGTCTTGATTACCTTGGTTAGGGTTAGACGGTGTCACAGGTATTGTGGATCTAGCTCTTATCAATTCCATCTTCCTTTCAAGTCTTGCAATTTCTCTTTCCTCTTCTATCCTTTCTCTTTCCTCCTCTGCTGCTTTTCTTCTTCTCTTTCTCTTCTTTCTTGTTTTTCCCTGTCTATTCTTTCTCTTCTCGCTTGCATTCTCTCTCTTTCATTCTGTATTTTTAGCTTAATCAAATTCTCTTCTGCTTCAATGCGTCTAAGCTCTAACTCTGCATCACTTTTCTCTTTCTTTTCTGCTTGCTTATTCATAAGATCAGCACGTGCTACATTCAACAACTCTTGAGCCAATTCTATCTCATCTTCATCAGTTATTCTACCAGAGTCTATCAATGATTCCATAGCAATACATCTTATTTGTGCCTTTACCATACTAGTAGACACATAACGACCACATGCCACTGCTAAAGCGCTCCACTGTGCTTTAGTCAGAGTGGTTTCAGATAAAACTTGGATGGAAGGGGCTGCTAAAAATTCCTGAACCTTGAACTGAGCCATTTTCTCTAAGTTATCAACTTACAATTCAATACAATAAATGCAAAACAAAACTATAAGGTCACTCTCCTAACAAAATATATCCCTAACACCACCAGTATATACTACAGTGATAATGAAATCTGCTTTCCCGGGTCTCTGGGAACCATTAATACTTGTGACGAAGTGCCAAGAAGCTGGTTACTACAATTACCATTCATTAAATGTTACTTCACAACAGCCAGACACCTGAACCCTCATCACAGGTACTAAACGACTGAATACGCTAAAGGCAACAGCGATCCCTTAACAACTTACCAGTATTGCAGAAAATCAGACTAAGTTCATCAAAACAGGTGTGAGGTAATCTTGTAAGTAATTAAATTAATCACAGGGCATCAATCCATCAACAACTTTAAAAGTCTAAGTATTTCCCTGATTTCAGAAGTCTAAGTACTTCCCTGGTTCTAAGTCACTTCTAATAAATAGAAGAAAACAGATCAATTACCACTCTATGTTTCAACCTAAGCTAAATATAATCATATGCAAATATACTGGTTAGAAATAAAATACTTATCAAAAAAAAAAAAAAATTTTAAATACAAAAATTTATTATTAAGCTCAAAATTATAAAGCGGAAATTTTCCAAAACATATCAGGGAAAATTACTGTTACTTGAAAACAAAGTAAAGTTCAATTAATTCTTGAATCAATTCAGTAAAATTAAATCAAAATTAATTTATCACAAAATTCAAGAAAATTAATTCAATCAAAATTCAGAAGTGTTTGGCAATAATTTGAATTTGGAAATTAATTCACAAGTGCTAAACAACAATAAAGCTTGAAAAGAATTCTAAGTAAATGCAAATTAATTCACAAGTGTTAAATTCAATTAAATGGGCATCGATTAATTCATGAAAATAACTAAGTTAATTAAATTGTGAATCTAAATGAAAACACAGAAAATGTGGAAAATACCAAAATTGCAAAAAGTATTAATCACACAGAATACAAAATAAAAACACAATTCAATAAGAAAATGAATAAATGCACAAAACATAAAAATCACTTCAAATGAAACAAACACAAAACTCAAAAATTTGCAATGTGTAAAAATGTAAATCTTTTCACTCAAACCATTGTAACCATTAGTTATTAGTTCTCTAAACCATCGTAAACCAATAGTTATTAGTTGCAACTAATAAAGATATTGCACACTTTACCTTCTTGGTATACCAATTTTCTTTCTTTGCTGCAGCTTGCTAAAAAATTCACCACAATTCACCACAAAAATTCACCAAAATTCACCACAAAAACACTAAATAATACTAAATAAACTCTAAGAAATATCAAATCTGAAATCTACAAGTTACGAGTGACCATTCAGTAAGTATGAAATTGTTCCGTTACTTTAAAATGAAAAGTGCCGTGCGATGGAGAGAGAGAGAGAGATGTAAATGCTTTGAGGATTTAAACCTGAATGAAATCTTTCAATTCGCACAAGAACTGGGCAGTGGATTTTGGGGCAATGAGAAAGATGATGCAATCTTCTAGAAGCTTCTAAATAGTGACGTAACTTTACAGAAAAACTGTGAAATCTGCACGTGGTTTCGGCAACGAAATACACGTATGAAACCAGTCAGTTCAACAAAGAAAGTATTCGATTGTAACAGACTCAAGCAAAGTCCCTATCAGACGTGATGACAGAATTCCCAAAACAAAACGAGACCTCGATGTGTCTAATCAAACGTGTTGACAGATTAGGAAAGCAAACGGAGATCTCAGAGTTCCTCTAATCTCAAGGCGATGAAAAGTAATGAAAACCATTCTATCTCGGAACAGACAAAGCAAATCTCTCTCCTTCTTTACTACGTTATATATTCTTTTTATATTATGTTATGCAGAATCTGAACACACATTTTAAACATCCTAATTCTAAGCTAGCTAGGAATCTGAAAAAATTTTGCAAACTCTATATATAACATTTTATACAGTCAAAGAGGGAATATATGCATTTTGAAAGTAGCAATATATAATAATATACAGATACAGAGTGATAAAGAGATTAATGGTGGGAACATGTATATATCAGCTAGTCATGATTGAATATGGTAATAGTAATATCAGAGGAATGGCTTTACAAATACAATGATAATGTTGCAGTTTCTCACTTACTCTTTTTATTATTATTATTATTATTATTATTATTATTATTATTATTATTATTATTATTATTGTTGTTGTTGTTGTTGTTGTTATTATTATACTGAAAGTCACTTTATTACGACGTTTCCGTGTTTTCTTGTGTAACTCATCAGTCTCTGTCAAATTCATTTTAATGGTGCGAGGTGGAATCTGCATTTCAATTGGCCGTTACTGAACACCAAGTATGGTTTCAAGGCGAATGGTGCTAATTTCTTGGAAGTGGTTTACACTCTGTTCCCATAATAAGAGATAAATAACGAAGAATAAAATGTAATTGTTGTCATAGCACTATTGCCAATGAGCGCCTCAGTGGTCTTGGCCTGCCACCTCGGTGGCCGCGAGTTCGACTCTCGGGCATTCCATTGAGGGGTGAGAGATGTGTATTTCTGGTGATAGCATTTCACTCTCGACGTGGTTCGGAAGTCACGTTGCTGAATGACCAATGGTTCCTTGCAACGTAAAAACACCATACAAACAAACAAACAAGCTATTGCAAATGTGTTCGTCTTGCACAGTGGCATGGGTTTCATTGCAAAACGCTATTTTTGGCCGTCTTGCACAGCTTACCTCTCTTGGGTAAACACTCGACTCGGACCATTCAAAAAGTCGTCGAATTTTTCTCGAGTTCCTTCTCGCCTGGCACCATTTTGACATGACCCTGTTTCTTTTACAAATTCCTTGAAAGGAGTTTTTTTTTTTTTCTTTTTAGATGCCTATTTACGATAACTCGTCTTTGTGCTTGTGCCTCGCTGCCTTCAGGTTTAGTTTTATCGCTCGGAATAGTCTGTCCTTTTAAGACCCTTCGTATTTTTCCTGGATATAAATAACCCCCTGTATTTTAGCACCCGATTCTGTTTTTTTTTTTTTTTTTTTTTTTTGCGTAGTCTGACTCTAAATAAACGTTCTTGATGGGTCAAATGTTACTTTTATACCCACTTTCATTCATCGTCGTGTAATATTCTTTGGTATGTAGTAAATATCTCTTGTAACTCTGTTTCTAATTCTGTTTTATAATCAACAAAGTTTTATTTAGTTAACGTTTATAGACTAAGGATACGATTGTATGTCATTGTATTGATGTACTTTCAAAAGCTATCCGAAATAAAAATGTTTCAACATTTTTAAACATTCTTTGAGTGGTAATGAAAAACAAAAGATATTTTAAGTTTTCTTGGAAGCTTCCAATAAGTAAGAAGCCCTTATGTGAAAACACAAAATAAATACATAGAACGTATGGGTTAATTTGAGAACGTGTAAGGAATAACAAATAACGTAATTTCCTCTTAAATTAGTGAAATAAACATATAGAATGTATATACAATGAAAAAATCGGTATTTCAAGCCTCAGGCTGTGTAGAAAGGTATGGTACAGAGGTTATAGCACTCTTCAAGGTTCGAGAACGTTAGAATGTGATCATTACTCACATTTAAGTTATGATCGTCAGCTGGAGTTTATATCAGGCTGTCGCTAGATCGGCCCAGAGATCCCAAACAGAGTAGCGAGACATAACTGAGGTGATAGGATGTTGGGCATCCCCACCCGTCCAAACAATAAGTCATTTATTTATAACAGGATTTCTCATACGTCAACTGTAATCATTTCCTCTGCAGCGCGTTTTCAATAATTTGAGAAAATTAGTTGGTGCTGTGTACAAGTAGAAAAAACATTTTTTTTTTAAATATGCAAGCCCTCTACTTGATTTAAAATCTGGTGACATGTGCTTCCCCTACGCGTAACAAAAACATTCAGGCAGTAAAACAGAAGAACAATTCATTCTGAAATCGTATTGTGATTTTATATGTGACATGGAATAAACTGCCACCAGAAGTTGTAAACAGCAACAGTGTGGAAGAGTTTAAAAGAAAGCTAGGCAGAATCATTAGGACACTGTAAATGAACAGTAAAACCTGCTCCTAGAGATAAGCGAGCACACGATGTCTCATCGGATGGACTAACAAGTGTTTGAGACATCCTAATGCTTGTAACTCCTTGTAACTCGCAAAGCAATTTCCCCTGCTACGACCTTTCATACCTTTATTTTCCTCCTCTAAACACCTGTCGCAATGCAGTTTCAGTTGGGTTGGTCCTTCAGGAAACGGTAACCTTCCTTTCCAACGTCAGTAGGAGGAAATAATTGATTTCTCGCCGAAGGAAACTTAAGTCTACTCTTCAAGGTTGAGAGGAACCTTTCAAGGAAAAAAAAAACATTCTGCACTTAAATATTAGGACTGCAGGTTTATTTAATTTTCCCCTCCCTCTGTTCATGTGTACAAACACGCAGCGCAGTATATGTATATATATATATATATTATATATATATATATATATATATATATATATATATATATATATATATATATATATATATATATATATATATATATATATATATATATATATATATATATATATATATTTGTGTGTGTGTGTGTGTGTGTGTTCATATTTATAAACAAGAGAAAAGAGAGAGAGGAGAGAGAGAGAGAGAGAGAGAGAGAGAGAGAGAGACAATAGGAATATATGAAAATAATTACTATTGTCATTTGTTGCCAACAATATTTAAATATCTTGTTAATACTGTTGTCAACAACATTCAAATATTTTGTTAATACATTTTTTTCTGCCAACTTTTCCACATCACCACAGGAGTAATTGGCATGAGGCATTTTCTGTTTATTACTGCAATTTTCCAATTGGTCGAGTCCATGTTTTTTTTAATCGCCAAAAAAACACGAGGTTCTATGTAACATATGATGTTCGTGTAACATACGAGGTTCTATGTAACAGCGAGGTTCTATGTAGCATACGAGGTTTGTGTAACATACGAGGTTCTGTGTAGCATATGAGGTTCTGTGTAACATGCGAGGTTCTATATAGCATGCGATGTTCTGTGTAGCATATGAGGTTCTGTGTAATATACGAGGTTCTGTGTAATATGGGAGGTTCTGTGTAACAATCGAGGTTCTGTGGAACATACGAGGTTCTGTGTATCATTGCACTTCCCAGTCAACAACATTGAATGGGGGATACTGGGTAGAGTCCTTCGGTGACCTCATTACAAGAAAAACATGTTTATGTGTATGTGTGTGTGTGTGTGTGTGTGAGAGAGAGAGAGAGAGAGAGAGAGAGAGAGAGAGAGAATTTCGAAATCTCAACTCTCCCGATGCGTAGACATCATCCGTTCATATCAAATCGGCATATCAGAATTCCCTTGAATATGTATCGTGTATTTTTGTTCGTTTCATGCAGTGCACAAATATCGCGCTGCAGTCGGTGTAGCAAAGTTTGCTCAGGGAACAGAAGTTTTTTTTTTTTTCCATACAAGCCAAGCTAAATATAAACGCAACAGAAAACAACACCATATTCTAATTTAGGTCGCGTTGCCCAATGAACAATTTATCTTGTAGCGGTGAAGGAGCTGTTCTTGCAGGAAATTAGTTCGAGTTCGTTTAATTGACTTTCAAACAGAAATTGATTTAGAGTTCTTATTTTAATTCCATTTCTTTGAGAGAGAGAGAGAGAGAGAGAGAGAGAGAGAGAGAGAGAGAGAGAGAGAGAGAGAGAGGGGGGGGGGGGAGGGGGGGTTAGGGGTGGAAGGTTATTATGTGCATGGAAACCACCTTTTATATTGAAAACGCAAAAGCACTCGTAATAGCTTCATAGACTCACATCAATAATATGACGGTAGCTTTAAATGAATTTAATTAATGTCTTATGTAGGTTCAAACTGATATATTAATGAATGCTTTATAACATCGAACGATTTAATTTTCGGGTTGTTAGACTGAGATATTTTCTATTTCTAAAGAATCTCAATCCTCAGGAGGATATATCATACGAAAAAAAACGGAAAATATTAGATGGATATTCTGTGCTGCAGACGCTCAATGCCCTTTAATGCTCCACCCAGAACTATTTCCGACATGGTTTAAAAAAATCCTATTTTCCTGTAGCTGATGGAACTGGCAGAAAATTAAAAACGTATTATTTTAACCTGTTTTCCTGGATTCATTATTTCCCTTCTTGAATTTTTCTTAATTCACCTAAAATGAATTCCACCAACTGGGACCTTCCCCGTAGTTGGGTAGTGGCATTAGTGCATCTCTTGCGGTGCACTGTAGGCATTACTTAAGGTTCTCTGCTTTGTGCCTTCGGCCCCTAGCTACAACCCCTTTAACTGTACCTACTTTCATATTCTCTTTCTTCCATCTTACTCTCCATCCTCTCTTAACAATTGAGTCATAGTGCAACTGCGAGGTTTTCATCCTGTTACACCTTTCAAACCTTTTACTGTCAATTTCCGTTTCAACATTGAATGACCTCATAAGTCCCAGTGCTTGACCTTTGGCCTATATTCTATTTTCAATTCAACAGCGACCTAACCAGTATAATCTTGAAAGGATTCATTTTAATATTATTGGGGAAGTGACCTAACTGGATCGGCGTTAAGTAAATTGACATTTCGGAAAAGTCGAGAATAAGGAAAGAGTCGAGAATAAATCGCCCCACTTCGTCACCAAGGCTCTGGAGAGTTTGTCTCCTCTGGTTGACGTGATTAATGGAAAGGACCGAATATTCTTAATGGCATTTTCGCCAGCTGGTGGGTGGTTCATTTACTGTGATTAATGATTTTCCCTTTAAGTATCCTCTAATAAAAATTGAATTGGGTTATCACTCGCTTAATTATAAAAAAGGAAGATGTTGAACTCTGGTGGTTGTTGTTATCGTTAATTAGTTTATCTGCTTCATGAATTAAGCGTATTTTTATATGTCTACATGATTGTAAATGATGCACAACATGACCTATGCGTATGAAAGCAATGCCCATCTCTCTTGCCTTCTGCTGTATAAAGCAAAATGGCCAGGTTGCATCCTTTATTTCCATACAGATATGTCATATTGGGCATTTGTTACAAAGGGAAAGTCTTTTGTTCTATTAGACTTGCTCGTTTTATGTCCTGAAAAGGGAAACATGAAAAAAATGTTTTGATAAAAGAAGGGAGGAGTTAAAGATTGCAATATGAAACTGCCCTTTGAACCTAATTGTTGTAATAAGATATTTTAAAAACGGTGTTTTTTCGGTGTTTTGTTTCCAGTTAGCTCTTATAGAACCGAAGCCCCGTCTTTCATCTTTTCCACTTCTTTTGCCTTTGATATTTGCCTCTGTAATTAGTTGTTTATGTTTATCCATCTGGATACTTCACATAAAATCATTTTTTTTCTCTCACGTCCTAAAACTCTCGCTATAGTTTTGAGATGGGGATCTTCATCCAATATGTTTAAATGTCTGAATTTTTTACATTCGTAAGCCATATATAATATATATATTATATACTATTTATATATATATATACTATATATATATATATATATATAGTATATATATATATATATATATATATATATATATATATATATATATATATACACATATATGATATATACACATATATATATATTATATATATATCTCATATATATATATATATATATATATATATGTGTGTGTGTGTGTGTGTGTGTGTGTGTGTATGTATGATTTTTTTTTGTTTTTTTATCAATAACCGGCCTTTTTTTTTATAGCATAGCTGTTGCATGTGTTGGCGTATTTTGCTTGTTTGCGTGTGGGTTAGGAGTTGAAAGATTTCGTTCTCTAATAATTTTTTTTTCATTTACTAAAGATTGCAAGAAATATCGAACGACATACATTTGCTTCTAGAAGACATTGCTGTCAGTGTTACAAAACTTCTTTGTGAAATCTTCTAATATTTAGGCTGTTCTAGAAGTAATTTTCCTTTCTGTATGAGTTTAAGACTGATTGTGTTGAGATCCCTTTGTAGGTGAAAATGAGCTTTTCTTTGGTGAACATTTCATGAAAATCTTTGATTTTAAGATGAAGATTCGTTAGGTTGGATATGAAGAAAAAAGTGGCGAGACGCTACTCTTAACACCTTTATTTCCCGTCGTTATTGATTACCACATTTTACTGTGTAAAATACATTGTCTGAAAAAGTGTCCTCCCAGTTTCAGGCGCCACAAGAGATTCTCCGATTGCTGAATTGTGACGCCCTGGATAAGGACTCAGTGAAAATGACGCCTAGTCGAAGAGGTATTAAAGTTTATTTTTTTTCTATTGCTGTGACTCATGTGGCACAATCATTTTCTTATGTTTTGAAGGCACCTTTGCATAAGTAACGCAGTTATACTACTGATACGAGAATGCCTAAGCCCTTAAAATCTCTCTCTCTCTCTCTCTCTCTCTCTCTCCTCTGATGATATTGTTTCCTCAAAATGTTTTGTAAATGCAAAAGTCTTCACAATTACGCTAATGTAATAGTTTCCAGGCGCCCTCACAAGTTCAGCTAAATGTAATGTTCCAGGGGCCTCACAGTTTCATTAAAGAATTCGTAGCCTCCTCGTTGCAAAAGCTCATCAACAGCATGTTAGCCCCCATTGTCTCTGATTAATTTGGACGTTTGTTCTGAGATAATTTTCCTTTATTTCTTGAGTTTTCTTTGTGTTTCAGGAATGTTCCTTCCCCAACTGCTAATTCAAATGCAAATTGAAACATTTGTTAGTCTCATCTTACGAAAACCGGGTTTATATATATATTCTTTTCTGTTGCTATTTTGTTTTATATTCACGTTTAAAATGACTCATGTTTTATTACTCATACCAACACTCTTACCTGTTCTTTATGCTTTTGCTTCTTACCCAGAATTTGGGTAATAACTCCAGCTTATGAAGATATAACTTTTTTCGTTTGGATGTCTTTGTTACAGCTCCATGTTAACAGAGAAACATAAAAGCAAACGTTGCCACTTTGCCGTTAAGATGAACAGTGTCTGGATGAATTCTCGAGAAAGAAAAGTAAAAAATGGCTAATGTCTGGGCCTAACTGGAGGTAAAGTTATACCCGGTTCATGATCCCGGAGTAATAGCGGGTACTATAGTTGGTTAACTTAAGGTAGTTTGTTTGGCTGCCGCTGATTGGCTGAGAGCTGCCTACCTCCCGGTACCAGCCAATCAGCTGTCGCAAAATAAACGTCTCGTAAGCATAGGGCTCATCCAAGAATCTAATTTAAGTGAACCAGCTACTGTTACTGTTGGGATAGTGTTATTAGAGTTGTATGCTTTCGTGCAATGTACCGTTAGGTAGTGTAACATTTTGAATTCTATTGTTTGGGGAAAATACGGGTCTCTTCTTCGAACTTTATTATCTCAGATAATCCAATTACATTTTCATTTTCGATAAGGTTCCTCTTGGTTGCAGTTTCTTTGCTATACGTCACTGTTCTTCTGCTCTCAATTATTCTATTGTCTTACTTTCTTGTCTGTTATTTTGTTTAGCAATGAATCAATGAATACGTTCCCTTTTTTCCCCCCACTTATTGAGGATTGTGTTCGTTATGGATGTTGCCTTACCATTTGTAACTAAATGACTAACGTGACATTTGAGCTTGTATTATTCCCTTTGGTTCATTTGGTCAATTGAAGATACTCAGTGCCAGAAAATAGTTTCAGTTATCTACACCATGTGAAAAAAAAAAAAAGAGTAGAAACAGTAATAGGAGTAAAGAGACATAAATAACCTAAAGCATAATTATGAAACGAGAGCTGTTTTAGTCGTCTGTAAAATAAAACTATTGTGATGGCTTTTCTGTCCTTCCGCTCTTTTTCTGTCCGCCCTCAGATCTTAAAAAGTACTGAGGCTAAAGGGCTGCAAATTGGTATGTTGGTCATCCACCCTCCGAACATCATACATACCAAATTGCAGCCCTCTAGCCATTTTTAATTTTATTGAAGTTTGAAGTTAGTCATAATCGTGCTTCTGGAAACGCTATAGGACAGGCCACCACCGGGCCGTGGCTGAAAGCTTCATGGGCCACGGCACATACAGCATTACAGTACAGAGAACTCGATTGCGACGAAGAAACTTAGAGGCAAATTTTTTACTTGTTTATACCTTCTTACGAGCGTCTCTTATTACAAGCAATGGAAGTTTAAAATCCTGTGTGGATAGTAAAGGCTAGTAAATCCTCATACCGGACGGTCTTTATCAAGATACTTTCCCGTGGCCGATCCCCTGAAACATTCACAGATAGCGTTAGGGAAGATGTTCATCGGAGGAGAAAGGGAAACATGTTATATCCATATATCGCCATTTATGTCTCCATACGGCTTTGTAGTTTACCCGACTTCTCTTGCCTTTTGGGTTGCTGATTGGAATTATTGCTCTCCACGGAGGAAGAGGTGATGTCTGTATTCTTTCGGCAAAGATGGAATTTAAGAGGCTACAAGGCCCGAGTCATGTCTTCACAGCAGTATAGTTCTTTAGTACTGTATTTATTTTCGTACATGTTCTTACTTATTCCCTTATTTATCAGGCTTTGACTTGTGAATGCCTTTGAGTTGTATTTAATTAAATACCTGAGTATTCATTCGTTGTGATTTTTCTGCTATCTTAATTGCTGTAGTTTCCCAATAAGATCGTTATTATGTATTTTGTAAAGATAACTTTGAATAAATTCAAATTTAAATGTTTAAAAATAAATGTTTTATGAAAACTTGTATTTCGAGCGCCTTCTCTCTCTCTCTCTCTCTCTCTCTCTCTCTCTCTCTCTCTCTCTCTCTCTCTCTCTCTCTCTCTCTTTAAGACTTCATTTACTTAGATGCGTTTCATTCCCAGGGACCGTAGAATCCCGGTGTTTCCATAAAAATTTATTTTTTTCTCTTTTTCTGGGTTTTAGAAAAAGGCTTAATTTTTGTTTCTCTTTGAATGACCTCTTGACGTTCTCCTTCCCACTTACTATTTATTACGATTGACTAATAGATTTGAACGCTAGGGGTCGTTACAACTGAGATACTGATGCCGATAAACTTTCAACAAAAAAATTTTATTTTACTACTCCCCTTTCATTTTAATATTCTGATTACGAATTTCCCCTTTTATGTATAAGCAAAATTGAATTATGACATATTCTTCAATACATCATGAGTTTCTTATAACTTGATGGCATGTTCATCGGGTGAAAATTGTAATGTACTATAGTAAATTCACATCAACCGTGCATCTGATGCTTAGGCCAGCCCCTCACGACGCTCCTGATTAGCTTTTGATAAGCCAATCACAGGGCTGGAAACTCTCAGTCTTTTTCTCGAGAGTTCACAAAGGCAGGATGTATGTTCCATCTGAGGGATACTTTTGAAAGACGTATCCCTCAGGAGAGGTGGAACATACATCCTGCCTACTTGAACTCTCTCTAGAGACTGCGAGTTTCCAGCCCTTTGATCGGCTTATCAACAACCAATCAGGAGCGTCGTAAGGGACTGGCTTGGACTTCAGATGCACAGGTGATGTGAATGTACTATAGTAGCGCTTTCTGATATCGACCGTAGCAATCCAGTAATTTTGTCGGTGGAATGACGCTTGGCGGAAGACCTTAATCAGATATTCATATGAATAGTAAAGGTCATATTTCTTGCTCTACAGCAGTAATATTTGGGTCGTATATATGATAGATGCGTGCGTGTATTTTCCCATGCCAGTTTTCGCATCGCATCGCAGATTATTTTGCCGAGTATGAGGAAAAGCCGTTTCCGATTCAGCGGAGGCAGCGGCCTGCAGGAAAGCCGGAGCCAGCCGAGCGGAGAAGCCTCTGATCGAGGATTATGCAAGTTGAGGAGGAGCCTTTTGATGTCTCCCGTCTCTTTCTCTTCGGCCATTATTGCAATACGAGAGACTGTGCTTCACTCGTTTGGTTTTGATATCGATACAAGAGACATTTTTTGATACCCTTAAGCCTGGACACAACAAACAAACCAACCAACAAACACATGCGCTTTAAAATTTTCATTGGAGAACTCGGATGTGAAAGTATGCAATGGAAAGGATTAAAGACTCTTGAGAGAGAGAGAGAGAGAGAGAGAGAGAGTAAAACAGGAAAGATTAGCAAATAACCACAATCCTAAGGTTTAATCAAAACTCAGCCATTATAAATTGAAAGCCAATTTAACTCATGCAACGACATTGCACACATATGACCTACATTTCGTTGATTGACAGGTTAATTTTGATTATTTTTATTATTATTATAATTTTTTTTAGCCGGGAGATTTGTAAAATTTATAACCTTTATGTGCAAAACAGTATTTCTGCATGGCCTCTAGCAAACTGTTTTACTGTCTTACTGGTACAAGGCCAGGCCATTGTCAAATTCAAAAGGAAAAGCATTTGGGAAAATGTGCCGGCAGTTTAACCCGTTAACTGTTCAAAATTAATCTTTTTATATTTATTCTTTCTTTCTTTCAGATCAAGTATTTCCCCCATAACTATCATTGGTTTACATATGTAAGTGTTTACATAATAAAAATATGGAATGTTAGTCCATATATATAAAAGATTGCTTGCAGGAATGTGATCAGGGACTAGAGACGCTAAAGATGACGTATACAATAAGTATGTAGGCTAAGTTGACATGCCGTCATCTGTGGTCCATTTCATTTGTTTTGAAACAGTCCAAGCTCCTGCTTGAGACCACTACCCCGACCTATGATTCAAACGGCCTACGTGATCTGTAGCGTGTCTCATTTGATTGTGTGTTCGTATGAAACTATGTCATTTGTATGTATGTTCATATGTTCGAACTACTGTCTGTTCCTTCATAACTTGTAACAGAGATGGTAGACAGGCAGGAAAGAGTTAGCTATCGTCATTAGAAGACCTGTACCTCTTTACCTAAGCTTTATCATGTAGAGGAATAGGATTAGCCATCATCATTGGCAGAAGTGATCAAGCTATCGTTATTAGAAGACTTGTACAATCATATCTGATCTTCACCATGTAAAACTCCAGAAGAATATATAATTTTTTATACTTAGTGTTTTCTACAAGAACCTCCTCACCATGAGTTTAACACATCGTCGTAATAACCAACAAGATAATACCGACTTCGTAAATGATCTACAAACCCCCAGACACTCCATTGAAGATGGAAGTGCAATACCAACCGACTTAGCGTAAGATTATCGCTAGTCTAACATTACCTCATAGGGCGCCTTATCATACAAGGCACAAGCCCTAATAATTTGGTGGCCAGCGTACCAGAAGAACTCTACAACGTCCCTACGAAGAAAAACCAGAATAATAAATCATGTATCATAAGAAATTAACGACGACGGAAGCAGCAGATTCTTCAAGCAACCTAGTATCATCGTTAGTGAGCGACTTCAGAAAACAATAAGAACTCTTCAACGACGACGAAAGCAACAGATTCTTCAAGCAACTTAGTATCATTGTTTAGTGAATAACTTCAAGAAACAAAACCACCGAGTGTCTTTTTCCTACGGCAACGGAAGCTTCGTCTCTCATTAGAATCATTCAAGAAAACATCGTTAGTGAGCGTTTCCGGCACTGCAAGAAACAAACCGAACGCGTCTGCGGCATCGGATTTTCAAGGGCTCGAATCATCCCAACAACGCGACGGGGGGAAACTGAAGCCAAACCAGGTCATCCGCTAAATAGAGAAGGAGGACCAAGGCCGTGTCCGTCGTTATCGGAACACCGTGACTTCCCAACAAAAAGCCAAGCTAAGTACAATTTTTTATTCATTTGGAGTAACTTTGAGTGTTTCCTTTGCAGGTCGAATTTCGTTATTCCTGTGGCTGAAGTTACGAGACATTCTTAATCTTACTTTTTTACAGAAATTATCTACATCATTGAGATTTCGCTACTGCGAGTTTTTATCTTTGAGTGTCTGTTTCCAGAAGTTCTACTGAAAGATCAATCATATACTATGTTAATTTTATCATTTTGGGTGATTATTAATCCCTTACGTAACAAATCATATTAAACGTGAATATGCGTTTACGCAGTGGACGTCTGTATTTATCAGATGCAATGGATAGGGTCGTTAAGCACCGTAGTGATTAGAAAAACACACAAAAACAAGTGGAACACCCGTACAAATCTAGATAAATTAGAGGTAACACTATTTCGGTCATGATAATAAATGCTCCTTTGCAAGTCCCGATCGCAGTTTTTAGCCTTGAGTTTTTTTGAGTTATATAAAATATCGAACCTCAATGACTCAACTTAACTTTAAAAATATGGCTGGATTGCAAGGAATAACATGTCTGTAAAAAACTTTCATCAGGCTAAATGCGCTGACCAGGATCCCTCACTATTTCAAATTTTAGCAAAGAATGAAGTACAAACAGTTAATATGGAATGCAGTAGTGATAATTGTCTTATTAGTAATCGCTCAGTTTCCTAATAGTTCGTCATTCATTTCTTTATACGTAACCAGCAACATAATGCGAAAAACACACAATACGTTGCCGATGGTAATAAAGAGAAGGATCCTAATTATTACAAAAAGAAATAGAAACAGTAGCCCGTTCAGAATCAAACAAGCAAACTCGGTTACTGTGTCACCTAGTCAAGCGGTCAAGGTCAGTTAAATCTGCCGAGTTTTCAAAGCATAGCAAATTCCACACAATAAGCGACTCTAGCAGAGTGGGGAAAAGCGATGTTGGATCATACATCCCAAATATCTTTTGAATTAAAAGGATTCTTCCTATGAAACACACGACCGTATAAAGTAATCAGAGCAGGTTTCGTTTTTGTTTTTTTTTTTTAATACGTAAGTTATTATAAGTAGTGGTGGATAAAGCCCGACTGTACACGCCGTAAAAATTAGAATATCTTGTTTATTCCTTTAGTACACGTAATATCCTGTATTTTACGGACTCACCGCTGTTGTTCGAACTTCTCTAATGAGAAGTCCGGATAAGCGAGCGCTTACAGATACCTCTATAGTTATAAAAAACATTGATCTGTATCTAGTGTAATTGTAAGATATCCATCTAGGGATACACAAAATATTATCTTACATCCTGCAAAATAAGGCGTGTTTATCAAAGGAAAATCCTATAAACCTTCAAACATATTAGAATCAGTTTGAACAAAAAAGAGGACAGTTAATCAAATAATAACTTATATAGAGGAAACTATACCATTTGTCTCATAAATCGTAACATTGTTCAAATGACCCAACAGAATTCTCCCACAACCGCAGTCGTAGTTTGCACGCAAAATCTCGAGAAGCATGCACCCTCGAATGTCTTAGTGCGTGTAAAAAAGACTTTGCTGGAAATGAAATTTTATCCTTCCCGACACTCTGAAAATATAACGATTTCCGCGAACAAAGCCTAAAAGTATACATATCGTGGATACGGAAGTTATAAATATCGCATTTTTTATTGTTGCTAATTTTTAATCACGCCAACCAGTCGTGGATGAATCTCTCTGATAATCTATCTAAAGTAATATCCGTAAAGTCATTCAAGCAGAGGTGATTCAGCAGAATTTTTCTATCTTTTTACCTGAATACCCAGGAAGTTTCTTCCACTGGCGAGTGATCTCTGGAAAAAAACGAATGTAATTTAACACAAAACACGGTCTAAGGACAAACATAAAGCTATTTACGTACCTTCGTATAGATTCTCAATGAAATTTTAAAATAGAGATAAATGACGAAGTTGAAAAATGTTAGTAATAGGAGTCATTAGGAAATCAAATAAGCCCAATATAATTTTTTTCCCTCAAACGTCATGCCATAAAAGATTTTTTTTTTCGGACTTGGCGTATCTGCGTAGATTTCTGACGCTTCAAAACAAGGAAACGACTCCCGATAGTTTCCAGTGCCATGTAGCGACGACATCTTATCTCTGTTAGGTTAGAATAAATTTTTTTTTTCACCAACTTGGACTTACTTAAAAGCTTTTACCAGATACCAATTACCTAAGTGATTGTACCTCATACACCGTTTTCAGCACACTCAGGGGACATTATCAATTTTTACGTATGCCTCCGGCTTACGTTGCACCCCAATTACAATATAGTGTTTGGAGACTTTTAGGGGTACCCTACATGCTTATATGGTTGGTCTTATAATCTTTTCTAAATACCTTAGAAGTACATTCACATAAACTAGAGCTAGTGCTACAGAGACAAAGACAAATAATCTCAGAGTAAAGTATCTAAATGTGAGTTTTTAAAAACCGAACATGTTTATCTAGGTTTTATGTGTCTAGTCAAGGTCTTAAAAGTAGTCCATGGTAAGGTGTCGGCTATTCATAACTTTCCGGTACCTATTAACGTAAAAGGGGGATACAGCACTTTTGCGCTGTAGTGGGTATTACAATCGTATGCAAATATGTAACTCTTCAATCAGGACAGCTCCTTTAACAGATCTTACGAAGAAGAGCGTAGATTTATTATGGTCTGAAAAGCATCAACAGGCGTTCGATATCTTAAAAGCGGAAAATGCAGCTTACCTAACTTAAAAATCCCTGATTTAAATTAAGGAATTTTTTTTTTTATTGCAACAGACGCCTCAGACCAAGGGTAAGAGGGATACTACTTCAGTAATATGATAAACAGTTCTTCCCTATTGCTTTTTATTCACGTAAACTAAAACCCTCTGAAAGTAAATATGCAGTAATAGGCAAGGAAGGGCTAGGTATCTTTAACACTAGTACATTTTAAGTTCATAATCTATGGCTATCCTGATAAAGTCCTTACTGAACATGAGTCCTTTACCGAGTTTTTCAAAGGCTTTAATCACAGTCCAAAAGGAACTCGGTGACAAATGATCATTCAGGTTATTGGAGCCAAGATAAGATATCTACCTGGGAAAGCAAATATCATAGCTGACGCATTATCCCGCAATCCCGCATCATACTGCAAAGAACCATTAATTAGACTAAAAGATATAGAAACATCCGTGCCTATTGTTAAAACCGTATCTAAACAAGAAAATTCCTTAAACCAAGAGATCGCGAGCATTGAATATCTGGGTCGGAGCGCAGAACTGTTACAAACTGAACAAAGCAAGTGTCAACAGCGATAAGCAAAACAATAAACACCAAACAATAAACACTTCGAAACGGAAACAGGGTCAGTGGCTAGGCAAAAACAATAAACACTTCGAGCAGAAACCCTAAAGCAAAAGTATATTTAAAGTATGTGTATCAGAATAATGTAATCAAATGTAATATTATATGTAGGTCCGTGACGAGGAAAACCCGAAGAACACAGCAGATGACTAACGACCAGGTAGTAGTATAAAATCTCTTTCATACCAATCGTCATAAACTGGTTGCATTCCGTCATCCAGGGTTCTCTACTATGTCACAGAAAGCCAAATCACTATTTTACTGGCCTACAATGCTTACAAATATAAAAAAGCACATAACTGATTGTAACACGTGTCATGAAAACAAGGGACACACTAAGACACCTGTCAGTTAAGGGCCTATCCTGTGCCAAATCAATCCTTGAAAGAATATAACTAGAATTATTAACAGAAATTACGAGTCCTGACAGAGGGAATAAAACACTTCTTAGTGTTAATAGTTCCTTGACACGTTATATAGAATTGATAGCACTAAAAACAAACACCGCAATTGAGTGTGTTAGGAATATTTATGAGTGCTATATCAGTAAACATGGAATTCAAACACATGATAATCTGACTCGGGTGTGTAAATCAATAATAATCTCCTTAACTCGTGTGTGAACTCCTTTCCATTAAGAAAAACCAATACTATATTTTATCACTCAGAGTCAATCGGTTTGGTAGAATAACTGATAATTAAATAGGAAGTGTCAATGTCTTACGAGTTACAACTCGTGATATTGGATCCGAACTGGATTATAGCGGTTCTCGCGGTTTTAAATACCTTTATCATTTATATCTTGTATCTATAGAATTGATGCCGCAAGTAGCCTATACGTACGCCGCTAGAACACTTTTCCACATATTCAAGCCAACCATTAATTTATCAAATATATATAAAAAAATATATAAATAAATAAATATAAAAAAATAAAATAAATATGGATACAAGTGGAGTCAATATAATACACTCCGTAAGAAGTCGGAAGGGTTACAAATTATAATAAAAAAAAGGAATCACGATAAAATCAAAAAATAAGCAAAACGTAACCATAGATAATTAAATATCCAAATATATATGCGTAATGATTTGAACTCTAATAACTTAACGCTTTAGTAATGACAAATATGCTAAAAGTTCAAACACATATCCAAAATCTACTGACATATTGTCTGTCCCGGTTGATTTATATTCGTAGTCAATGAAAAAAATAAATAAAATAAATAAATAAATAAATAAAATAATAATAAATAAAATAAATAAAATAAAATAAAAGAGATTTTAAAGTCAGGAAGTCTAGAAGTGAAAATGTTATCTATGAAATAATCCTATATGAATCTTATACAGGGCTAATATATATGAATTTGTATGTTAACCTTTTTCATTAGTTTCAATAAGGAATATTTAATTTAACATAATCATGCAGTTTTCCAACATAAACTAACTATATGTTCAATTTTGGTAGCTGTTTTTTTTTTTTTCAGACATTCTTCTCATGTGGGTCGAGTTTAAAAAAAAAAAAAAAAAAAAAACAAAAAAAAAAAAAAAAAAAAAAAAAATTATCCTAAAGTTGTATTTATTACAGCAAGTAACGTAACTCTTAGCTGGCTGAGAGCAATCTCCTGCCAAGTGACGACGTCGTCATTGCCGTATCAGCATTTGTTTCCTTTTAACCTCAATAATCTGCTTACACAGGCTTCATCGTGTGTCGTCTTCTGCTTGCAAAAGCAGATTGACTGGAGAAAGGAATGCTTAGCCCGAACTTCTCATGGGCAAGGCAGACGTTACAGGTGTCTATCGGTGTGCGCAAATGCAACTTGCAATCATTTTTAAAAATTGATAAACAAAATAAGGAAATAGAATTTCTATAACATCAAAATGAATTAATTTTTTCTGAACCTCATAGACATTAGAAGTATCACGATATGGATATGGATTATTTCCTTGCAACATTAGCTTATTACAATCCAGGTAAATCACCATTCATGGGAAAATGTCACATTTTCTTGAAAAACCAAAGTTATTTAGAAATTAGTTACATAGGGGTTTTTTTCGTTGCATCTCCTACCTATTAATAATGTTTTTAAAAGTTAACCTCAGAGGATGCGCACGAGAAAATTGAATATGAAACTTTTGTTAGGGCACATAGAATCATGATTAATCTTCTTTTTGACTCTTATGTTGCCTGGCAATCTTACAATTAGCTCCGTTTTCCACTTCTTTGTCTAGTAACTTACTACCAGTAATATCGAATTTTCTTTGGGATTCGTATTGAATATCTGTTTATTTTTTATAATTATGGATATTTTTACAGTCCTCATAGACCTGGATAGGTTCACTCATTGTTAATGCATGGATAAAAAGTTTGTACAGCGGAGCTCTTTGAATTCCAAAATATCAGCGAATTCATGTGGATTAAGTCTGGTCTAAATGGCTCTCTCCCCTCCCCTGTATTTGGATGTCGTCTGAATTTACTTTTGCCCTGTGACAAGTATAATTTCACTTGCAGGCTGATTAATGGAACCTGTTACAGTATCCTGCAGTACGAGAGTTTCACATCGCAACTTCAAAAATCGTTCGTCGCAGCGGACGACTACAGTCAAGAAAACACCGCCTACAATGTGAAAGGAATTTCATGGACTTCTTCGACCGACACCGTATCTCGTCGTTAATCTCGTTTTCATGCGGAATGCTCGGCGGCTGTCGGATTCGACTACGAAAGGGACATACTTCCGACAAATTACGACCCGAAGGATATTCAACTACTTTGCTGGCGAAGGACTCGTGCTGGGGATGTTTTTTTATTCATTGCGAACGTAATCGTGTAGCTTAGGATGCAGAGAATAAGTATGAGCGCAAAAATGGAACGTTTGACCCGCCACAGGCAAATTTTCCCCCTTGTTTAACCATTGAAAAAGGCCGTTTCATTGGCTATAGGTGGTTGTCTGGAACTGTGTAATGGACGAAAAGTTGTTCGAAAGCTAGTTAAATGTGAAGTAGTAGAACCTCGGTCATGTTCCTATATTATCTATAAATGATCTATTAAATAACGAATCTGAAATCGAAATATATTTTTTGCGTGTACGCAACTAGGAATCTATATATAAATGAATCATAAATAACAGAATCCGAAATATATTTTTTGGCGTGGTACGCACTAGGAATCTATAATATAAATGATAAAAACAAGAGAAAAAACATACAAATAACTGGAAGTCGAAATTATGTCTTTGCGTTGTAACGCAATAAAGGAATCTATTTACAAAGTGCACATATATTAATCATAATTATAATGAATCCATATACATATGTATAACAAATCAGGTAGCCTATAATCAATATGTTACCTTTATCTTACCAATATCTGCAGTTATATATGAGTTAGTATATTGATTAATGTATCAGATATATAACATTTAGCATAAAAATCAACGAATCAATCAGCATAAACATTCAATAATTTTATCAATTCATATATGAAATTTTTATCAGTTAAAATATGATTTTTTATCATGTTAATCTTCATTCTATGCAATTATCAGAGTACATTAGTATTTTCTGTAGCATAAGTATCTTAATGAGAGGGGGGGTGAAGTGAAAAACTGTATCATTATATATCCCGTGATCACTATTATTTACCAATATCATTGTTTTATAATTTTATTACATGAATCAATTCATGTACACCATGAATTTTATTTACTTATATATATATATTCCACTTAGTGTCTGTATCACACTCCTATAAGTCAAATGCAAGTCAAGTTTGAGTAATATTCAGTAGTTGGTTTTGGTAGCTGACCGAGCTGATGTAAGTGTTTACATAATAAAAATATGGAATGTTAGTCCATATATATAAAAGATTGCTTGCAGGAATGTGATCAGACTAGAGACGCTAAAGATGACGTATCAACAAGTATGTAGGCTAAGTTGACATGCCGTCATCTGTGGTCATTCACCGTTTGTTTTGAAACAGTCCAAGCTCCCTGCTTGAGTACCACTACCCCGACCTATGATTCAAACGGCCTACGTGATCTGTAGCGTTATGTCCTCATTTGATTGTTGTGGTTCGTATGAGAAACCTTTGTTCATTTGTATGTATGTTCATATGTTCGAACTACTGTCTGTTCCTTCATAACTTGTAACAGAGATGGTAGACAGGCAGAAAAGAGTTAGCTATCGTCATTAGAAGACCTGTACCTCTTTACCTAAGCTTTATCATGTAGAGGAATAGGATTAGCCATCATCATTGGCAGAAGTGATCAAGCTATCGTTATTAGAAGACTTGTACAATCATATCTGATCTTCACCATGTAAAACTCCAGAAGAATATATAATTTTTTATACTTAGTGTTTCTACAAGAACCTCCTCACCATGAGTTTTAACACATCGTCGTAATAACCAACAAGATAATACCGACTTCGTAAATGATCTACAAACCCCCAGACACTCCATTGAAGATGGAAGTGCAATACCAACCGACTTAGCGTAAGATTATCGCTAGTCTAACATTACCTCATAGGGCGCCTTATCATACAAGGCACAAGCCCTAATACATATAGGTCAAATTTACTTCTCATCTGAGAATTGCACGATACTTGTTCATGGTCCTCAAAATATTAAAATATTTACTCTTGTTGCAATTTGCTCTTCCTCGAATCTATATTATTTTTAAGTAGGTCCCTGTTGCAACGAGCTCAGAACATTTATTTAATTTCTGGCTCATCGATTTTATAACTTTAATTTTATAACTCTTTAATTTTATAACTTTAACTCGCCGTACAGAATTGCTCTTCTCTCGAGGACTAAATATATCCCCTTTGGATTCACTGGCTCTTTTCTACTTTTAAAAGCTATGTTTTATTTCCTGTTTGAATAGTAGAATATTTGTCCTCAGAAAATTCTCTCTCTCTCTCTCTCTCTCTCTCTCTCTCTCTCTCTCTCTCTCTCTCTCTCTCTGCATCCTGAAGTCCACCCTCACAATGCATTTTTTTTCTTTCAGTTTTCCGATGTTCCTTTTTGATAAGGAAAAAAAAATAGACTTGCGAGAGCGTCAATAAAAGAGAGATACAGTGGTTTTATTCTGTGAGAATTTAAAAAAATATATTTTGTCTTTTCCAGGATGTGTCACTCAAAATCTTGCAGCAAAGTTATTCATTTTATGGAAGAGATTTTGAACGGGGTAAAGTTTTGTCTTAGATATATTGTTCTTTTAAATACATAAAAATCTTTTTTTTTTAGAAAAAATTATTTTGGGCCTAATATAGCTGATCCAATTTTTTTTGTAAACTGTGCTTTTTTATTCACAGTAAGTATGTATGCATTATCAAATTACAATAAGAAAGGCTCGCACAGTGATACTGCATGGTTCCAATTACATATGTATGTTCGTCGAAAATAATAATAATAATAATAATATAATAATAATAATATAATAATAATAATAATAATAATAATAATAATAATAATAATAATTATAACAATAATATCCTTTATTTCAGCTCAGGGCCCTATACGTGCAATGTACAAATACAGCACACACAATCTAGATACATGAGATAACATGATAAACATTATAATCGGCGATAGCCAAACAGTTTTCTGAAGAAGTAGAAAAAAAAAAATAGTATTACATAAAAATGGTAACTACAGTACGAATTTTGGAGAGTAATAGTAATAAAATATATAAAAAAAACAATTTAAAAGCTGATTGCATTTAATTAATTTGCAGCTAGATACTTTAGGTGGATGTTAAATGGTTGCATTTTATTGACGAAGGGATGTGCATAGCCAGCCCCTATATATTTAACCAGAGGCCTTATGTAGCGTTTTATCAGTTCATTATAGCTTAAGTCATTTAAGAAGAATAGTATCTGGAGGGTCAATTGTATGTTTTATGGTAAAACTTTATTTCATTTTGAATTTTCATCAGTAAACTTTGGTAAACGCTTTTTAATGTTATCGTCTTTAGTAGTGTTTCGAGTAGATGAGTTCGTATATAGAATGAAACGTCCTTGGTAAACCTCAATTATTTTCTTTTTGACGTACAAGCTGAGAATTATGGTTGGCAGGTGGTCCCGTATATTTCTTCTTCTTCTTCTGCTATTATTACTACTACTACTACTACTACTACTACTACTACTTCTATAACTACTACTACTACTACTACTTTCTGAGTAACTGCTTTGCTTACATCGACGGTTGGTTACTCTTGACATGAATGAGATTACCTGGAAATTTACTGATTGGTGCCCAATTTTGTGGCTTTCCAGCAGTTTTGCAACACCCCCTCCCCGCCCTCGCTTTCCCCCCTCCCCCCGCCCACACCAACCTCGTCTAATTAACCTCATTAGAGGCATTTATGGCTCACAAGCTATTATCGGGCTTTATCCCTTGTTCCTTCGTCAGCCCAAAAGTCGCGGTAATTTTGA
>NC_087203.1:103775164-103782664 GCF_015104395.2 Macrobrachium nipponense
CATTTCCATTTTGAAAAATCGCTACCTAAAATTTAATATTTTTGTGAAGAGTCCCCCACCATAACCCCCACATCAAAAAATAAAATAAAACAAAATAAATAAAATATCAAAACATTTCCATTTTGATTAATCACACCCTAAATTAAATATTTTGTAAACGTCCCACCAATAACCCACTCCATCCAAAAAAAAAAAAAAGAATCAAAATATTAAAACATTTCCATTTTGAAAAAAATCACAACCTAAAATTGAAAACACCTAAGAAGTATAAAGAGGGGAAGTTTTAAGAAGCGAATGGACGAAGATCAGCCTTAAATCTGGAAACTTTGTTCCGTCTCTTCTTCTTCCCTCTTAAGATCACCGAGGACCACTAAACAGTGTGAGGAGAACTCTTGCCCTCCTTGGTTCCACGAACTCCCTCCACAAAGCAGCGCTTTGCTTTTCAAAGGCAATGAACGTCCCTCGCTCTGTAATGAGATTTGCGTGTCTTTGATCGGAGAGGACTTCTTACCGAATTGAAGGGTCATCAATACGCTTAAAATCAGGAAGCCGACTCAGGGGAGAGAGAGAGAGAGAGAGAGAGAGAGAGAGAGAGAGAGAGAGAGAGAGAGAGAGAGGTTGAAATTACTTGCTGTATCAGCTGTGAAATATAAATCGCATGCTCAGCAATAAAAGTATAATATGGTGGGAGTCTCATAATTTTCACATTATTGACAAATTTCATGGTCAAGTGACAGTATTCACTGTATACTATTGGAATATAGCACGGAAACACAATCCCTATCTATATATATATATATATATATATATATATATATATATATATATATATATATATATATATATATATGTATATATATATATATATATATATATATGGTATACACCACATATATATATATATTATTATTATATATATATATATATATATATATATATATATATATATATATATATATATATATATTATATATATCAAATACACACAGTGGGTATATAAGTTTTTCCATAGGCCAAAACGTTTTCACCCACGGGCAGCTTTATCTCAGAATGCTAGCCCATACAAATCTGGCAACAACATTCGACCTTAAACCAGACAAAGCCTGATTCATTTGCATGAGCGAACTGGACGTTATCCTCACACCACATTGTGTGGCTTTTACACCTACTCCGAACTCCGAATATAAGCGTCAATTATTTAGAGCATCAGCGCATGATCCGTTAACAATCGGATGGAATCGTCATCTGGAAATATAAATATTGCCCTTTCATTTGTATTCTTTGGGGATTATAAACACGCGCTGTTGCGCATTTGTTAGTCTGGGTATTTCATATACATAGAAGGTAGGTCAAATAGTTTTTTTTTATGATTAAATTTAAAAATAGAATCGGTGTCGTTCTGCGCAAGTTAGGACTGCCAAATTCTAAATTTACATACTTGTTAGAAAATATCTTCCAAGTTTTAAATCTACGTTCTTATTAGAAAATATCTTCCAAATTTAAAATTTACGTTCTTATTAGAAAATATCTTCCAAATTTAAAATTTATGTTATTAAAAAATATCTTCCAAATTTAAAATTTACGTTCTTATTAGAAAATATCTTCCAAATTTAAAATTTACGTTCTTATTGGAAAATATCTTCCAAATTTTAAATTTACGTTCTTATTAGAAAAATATCTTGAGTTTATAAACGCAAGTAACAGAGCTTAGCTTCACTGAGGGCAGTTTTAGGTGCCCTGAACCAGAGAGAAAATAAGTCTGTTTTCTGAAACCAATCCCCAAGATTTCAAAATCTCAGAGATGGTAGAAAAATAATTTATTAATTCTGGAACGCCATTCAATAACCAAAAAAATTTCGTTAGAAAGTTGGCGGTGCCCTAACTGTTCAAGTTGGGTTGAATATAGAATTTAGGCCAAAGGCCAAGCACTGGGACCTTTAAGATCATTCAGCGCTGAAATGGAAATTGACAGGAAAAGGGTTGAAAGGTGTAACGGGAGAAAAACCTCAAAGCAGTTGCACAATGAATCAAGTGCTAGGAGAGAGTGGAAAGTAAGATGAAGAAAGAGAATATGAAAGGAGGTACAGCAAAAGGAACGAAAGTGGTTTCAGCTAGGGGCCGAAGGCAGGCTGCAAAGAACCTTAAGTAATGCCTACAGTGCACCGCATTAGGTCCACGGACGGCACTACAACCCTACGGGGCCTAGCTGTTTAAACTAAATGCATCGAATTGTTCTGTCCAGATGTTCGAAGAAGGAAAAACTATCAATTTTAAGTGACATTCCAAATGGCGATATAAAACCAGTGTAACGCTCTTTTTACTGGTTTGAAAAGAACTTTGGAGTTGAGGGTTAATCGGAAGATTAATGAAGACAATTATTTTGATTCTCTGTTCATGGTCAACGAACCTTCCAACGGGTGGAAATGCCCACAGCGATTAATAAGGAAATGCCCACAGCGATTAATAAGGAAATGCCCACAGCGATTAATAAGGAAATGCCCACATCGATTAAGGAAATGCCCCCAGCGATTAATAAGGAAATGCCCACAGCAATTAATAAGGAAACACCTACAGGGATTAAAAATGTTCCTTGCGAATCCGTTTGTTGTCCCTCCCCTTTCAACCCCCCAAAAATGCCATGTTTATTGGTAATAAGCTCTGGAATAAACGAAGAATTCTTCCTACCATTGTAAACCTCTGAAATGAAAAGGTTATCTTGCTCGGAATTGCATCGTTAAGAAATGTATTACCAAATACCTAAGCAGACCATGTGTGAAAAGACGTGCAAGGGTAAGTTCTGGAGTAACGAAATCTGCACCACAAAGCTGAGACTCAAAGGAGAATGTGCTACTTTTAAGTCTAAGAAGGTAAACCATGATGGTTCTCATTCAATGTAGCAAAAAAGGTTTTGTTTCTTATCCATTACTTCCCGTTTTAAGTCTTTTTTTATGAAATCTTTTGACGATACAACAGCCTTAAAATCGAGTATTTTGTTGCTGATATAATTAAATACATTTAAATAAACAAATTAGTTCCAGCTTTGGGCGTAGCAAAATAATCATTTACATTCCACCTAACACCTACACTCATACTTCTTCTGCGTAAACTCTTTCTTCCTCAAATGTTTACCTATTAAATGCTCTAGATTTCGTGGGGCGTGTTTTGTTATCGCAGGAAATCCCAAGAGCCGTTGCGTCCTTTTGAACGATGAAAGGGATTCGGCAACAGAAAACTGAATTTGCATAAGATAACACTGCAGAGGGAGAGAGTGTGTGTCTGTCACAAAACTCCTTCAGATTGCTTCTATTGAAAAATGGGAAAACGTTGCTGTTTCTAACTACTATGTTTTATAATCTCACTTGAAAAGGTGCTGCAAATTCAATACAGATTCATTTTCTGTGTGTCTCCTAAATATTGCCTGGTAAAACAGCAGTCACACTCTCAGTTGTTTATTTTGTATGTATGTTACAGGGAATATGTTAAATAACCATTTCGCTTAGGAACATTCGATCCCAGAGGGCTAGTACTAAACACGGTGAAACAGTGATTCATCTACGCTGTTTCTCTGTGTTTAGTACTGGCCCCTCGGGGTTCAAATGCACTTCTGGACGTTAGATCCGCCACGGGCTAGTACTAAACTCGGCGAAATACATTTGACTCCCCAGGGGTTAGTATGAAGCACGGCGAAATACATTTTACTCCCCAGGGGCTAGTACTAAAGACGGCGAAATACATTTAAATTCCCAGGAGCTAGTACGAAAGACGGCGAAATACATTTTACTCCCCAGGGGCTAGTACTAAACTCGGCGAAATACATTTGACTCCCCAGGGGTTAGTACGAAGCACGGCGAAATACATTTTACTCCCCAGGGGCTAGTAGTAAAGACGGCGAAATATATACATTTAACTCCCCAGGGGCCAGTACTAAACACGGCGAAATACATTTACTCCCCAGGGGATAGTACTAAACACAGCGAAACAGTGTAGAAGAATCACTGTTTCACCGTGTTTAGTGCTAGTCCTCGGGGTTCAAATCTCCCTAAGCGAATTGGTCATTTCACATATTCCCTAGGGATTTCGTGTAAACCCTGATATCACATATTCCCTGTAACATATATACACACATACACGCAGATATATATATATATATATATATATATATATATATATATATATATATATATATATATATATGTATATATATATATATATACCGAAGGAAACATTGGTCCTACAGATTCTAAAATATAGTCGCAGTTCTTTCAGTGAATTAGGAGTCCGAGGAGCATCAGAGCTTTTCGGGAAATGAAGTGGAACCACGTAAGGACCCTCTCCAATTCAATCTACATAAGCTAAACGAGACCGCAATATAGAGGGTCAATCCTTTTTTACTTTATTGGCTTGGTTAGGGTTAAATCTAAAAAAAAAAAAATAATAAATTAAATAAAAAAAAAGGAACTGGCTCTTTCCGCCAGTGGTTTTCCCAGTATTGAATAAAAAGAGAGTTATATAAATCACTCCGTCTCTATTTGATGTTCCTTCAAGGTTAGAAGTAGTTCATATTTAAGGGCAATTTTCATCAGTACTGATAAATTGACCTACATCAACCACTTTCACAGTAATTTCATGTTTATTTACAAAATTGATCAACAGGCCCGTTCTAATTCCAGGGAGAAATATATCCATAAAAAAATAATTTCCATACGTTAATTGACTAGAATAATTGTAAAACTAAATTGATAACAATGAGAGTCATTACCACTACTATAAGAAAATAGTCACCAATATAAACCAATGAGTAATTAAAATGTATACATATATATATATATATATATATATATATATATATATATATATATATATATATATATATATATATATATATATATATATATATATATATATATATATATATATATATATATATATATATATATAATATACATTTTATATATTGTTAACACCTCAGGAACCCCGAGGAGGCGTGAAAAATACACGAAGCACTTGGTTAACTCCTTTCAATCCTCCCTGCAGCTCTACAACAACATAAAACATCACAAGTTTTAGTGATACATCGTCAAAATATATATATCTATATATATATATATATATATATATATATAGAAATATATATATATATAAATGGGAAAGCTTCGTCTGTTTCTTTGTCTGTTTGTTCCAAGTGAACGTCTACACCAGTAAACCGATCAGTACGAAATTTGGCACAGGGCAGAGGACCCTACCTGCCTCATAGGGCAGAAGACCCCACCCGATTCAAAGGACAGAGTACCCCGCCTGCTTCAAAGGGCAGAACACCCAGCCTGCCTCAAAGGTCAAGAGGACCCTGCCTGCTTCAAAGGGCAGAGGACCCGGCCTGCCTCATTGGGTTATTACCAAGAGGTAAAGAACCACTCTAGTTTAGGAGTCGTGGAATATCCAGTCCCCGAAGAGAAGATTCCAAAAGTTTGATGGGATCTGCCGTGAACAACTGAGGACGGTTGAATTCCTATGGACTATAAAAAAAGGGGATGGAAGCCAAAGGAGAATGAATCAACTCAGAATGATAACCAATTCCCCTCCTTTTATTTCTTGGTTAAGGGGAAGTATGATAGGAGCAGAGAATGAATAAAGATAAAGGGAGTGAATGTGGGTAGGGAAAATTACGAACGGGAATAAAAGGGATAAGAAGATAACGCGAAAGCAGATAATAATCCGGAGACGGGACGCATCAAGATAAGTCGGAAATGAATATCTTTGAGAATGAAGAGCAAGGAGACTAGATAAACAGTGATAAATTGGAAGAAAGATAACAGGAAAAGAAAGGAAAGAGCCATGGAAAGATCAAACAGAAAAACAAGGGAATTTGGAATTGAGAAAATATGCGCTGGTTATTTTACATATAATGTCAAGGAGTAAAATTCTCAAGAGAACTACTAATTTGCTCTCTACAATGACCTTTCTTTAATCTTTCATTAGTAACATAATAAACAATCTATTACCGCATTAGCACCTTACCGAATTGTGTGTTAATAAAAAACAAGTGAAGAATTCGCCCAAGTCTCTTCGGCTCAATCGAGTTTTCTGTACAGTGTATAATGCTGTACGAAACTCTCAGCCGCAGCCCATGAAACTTTCGGCAACGGCCTGTGTTTGGCACCTATTGTGGTGCCAGGCGCACGATCATGGCTAACTTTAACTTAAAAAAAATAAAAAAACTACTGAGGCTAGACGGCTGCAAATTGGTGTTTGATGAGTGGACGGTGGATGATCAATATACCAATTTGTAGTCCTCCAGCCACAGTAGTTTTTAAGATCAGAGTGCGGACAGAAAAAGTACGGACGGACAGACAAATACTCATCTTAATATTTTCAAAGCTAAACACCAAACGTTAAGGAAACTTTCAGAATGAAAAAATGAACGTTATTACAAATCGGGTGAACAAGTTACATAAAATAAAATCGATAGAAAATATTCATAATACATCGGTCTTTATATGTATATTTGTAATTTTGGGGGTAACATATTCAGCTTGTACAGTTCTACGTTTCGGGAGTTAAGGTATATAGACTATCTTTCTCCCTTTCAAAATTAGATATTTAATTGGTACTTTGCAATTACTAACAAGTTATTTAATAGTGATAATACTTGTGATTTATGAGGATGAAAAATTAATAGAAGTCTATATCTTAAAAAATTTATTTGTCTAAAAATGAATTGCATTTACAGCATACCTTTTCAGCTATTTCGCCATTGAGCTGAATATTGAAATCTACGTGTCAAAAAATACATTGCATGCAATTATATCAAGTTATGAATTATGAGACGTCTAGAGAAACTTATGAGGTGAGAAATGTATCCGCCGAAAGACCGCCCTCTATGACCCATCAAATCCTTTATAAGTCATAAAAATAATAAGTGTCAAGGATAGCCAAAAACCTCAAATCAGCTTATTTATCATAAAACAACGATACCTAGATAACTAAATGACCTCTTAATGCTCCTCGTAGGTTCCTGATTTATATCAGTTCCATGTGCTTATTCAATATCATTCCAGAAAAGTCAACAGAATAATGGGACAATTTACTCTTCGAAGCAGAGTTAAAGTAAAAGGTGAAATATACAACCCAACCCTCTGAAATAATTAAGCAAATAAGAGGGATCTGAATGTTTCATTATTTGCAAAAAGCATTAGGTATCCATTTACTAATTATGTCATGAAATACAAAACTAAAGTGCAGAGAGTAAAACTCACCGAAAACTCCAAAATTGATAAATATCAATCATTGGTGCCTCGACTTGAATGATATCTTATCGATAATTCTGACGCTTTTGTTCTCCGTTTATAATTGCAATATACCGGCTAATTAAAATACCAGACCAAGACCCTATATTTACCTACTCTTTTGTTGACATATAACCGGTTTTCTAATTTCCTGTGTTTACTAGAAGATTGTGTTCAGCATGAATTAACTCTAAGAACGACATACAATGAAGGGTTT
>NC_087203.1:103787664-103812664 GCF_015104395.2 Macrobrachium nipponense
TGTCATGGGAATCATGGCTACTACGAAGAGTAGTGGGGACAGGAGTCACCCTGGAAGATCCCTCTCCTGATATTAACCTCTGCTAGTCTTATTCCAGAGCTTGTAAGTTTTTGTATTCCAGTTGCGCATTGTATGTTTGAGGGAGCTGATGTGTTTTCCTCTGCCCCATATATTTTCAGGCATTCTATTAGCCATGTGTGTGGTATCATGTCGAAGGCTTTCTTATAGTCTATCCATGCCATGCTTAGGTTGGTTTTCCTTCTCCTACTGTTCTTCATTACCATTTTGTCTATCAGGAGCTGGTCTTTTGTGCCCCTACACTTCCTTCTGCAGCCTTTCTGTTGGTGGGGGAGGTGTTTGTCTCCTCTAGGTAATTGTATAGCCTTTCACGATGATACCTGTTAGTAACTTCCACATTATTGGTAGGCAGGTGATAGGCCTGTAGTTACTGGCTATATTTCCCTTACTCTTGCATTTTTGTACTAAGGATGTTCTTCATGTGGTCATCCATTTGGGTGCATGGTGATTTGAGATACAATGCTGGAGTTGTTTCTGCTACTCGTGGTGTAGGGCCTTGAAGTTTTTTGAGCCGTATCCATGGACTTCATCGGGACCTGGGGCCTTTCCAGTTGGCATTTTCTTTAGTTGGTGTCTGACTGTGTCTGTCGTGATCTCTGTGAATCTTTGTTTTATTCTCCTGTTTCTTCTTCCTTGACTTCCTGGAGCCATGTTGCATGTTTGTTGTGTGATACCAGATTGCTCCAGATGTTTTCCCAGAGTCTCTTACTTGGTTCAGCTTCAGGAATTTCTTGGTGGTTGTTCTTCCCTCTTAGTTGACTGTATAGTCTTTCTGCTTGGTTCGAATAGTTTGTTCTGTTGGTATCCCTTATTCCTGTTCATGTACCGTTGGATATTATGTGCTTTGGCCTTAAGCCTCTGTTTTACATCTTCTATTGTGTTTGTTTAGTCCCCTCTCTTGTACTTTGTATTTCTCGTTGAGTTCCTCCCTTGTTTTCTTGCTTCTTAGCCTTTTTTCTGCCATCTCTTTCAGTTTACTCAAGTCAGATCTCATCACCATGATTTGCTTTTCCAGGCTCCTTTTCCAAGGGGGTTGCTGTTTTGGTTTCTGTTGGGTTGGTTGTGCTGGTGGTGTTGGTGTTCGAATCCCATCAGTTCTGCTACTAATCTTGCTCCCGCATATGCCAAGTTATTTGTTTCTGTGATACTGGTGGTGTGTATTATGCCCATTATTTCATTGACCTCACTTGTTTTCTCCCTTAATTTCTTGGTGTTGTAGGCTTTCATGGAGGGGATCTTTGTTCTCTCTGTATCTGGCTCCATCCATTGTCTTATCTTTTCTACCCATTACCGTCCTCTCGTTACTTTGTCGGTGTTTCTTCGTGTGTTGTTTTGATACCTCATCATCCTGTCGTCTTCTGTGGCATCGTTTCTCAGTTCGTCTTCGTGTAATTCGGTGTCGTGTGACATTTCCCTTTCCAGTTCTTCTGTTTCTGTTGGGGAGAGCCAGTTCTTTTTCTTTATGTTCCTTACTTGGTCTGCAGCCTCTGCTCTGTTTGGGGGGTGTTATTCCTCTCATTTCAGATGTTGACCAACCTTCTTCTATATCCTCCCTCCGTCGGGTTGCTTCGATGTAGCATCTCCATATTTCCTTATTTCTTTTCTTGTCAATTTCTTCCTTTGGTTTGCTTCTGTAGCTCCAATCTCAGGCTGTTGGTTACTGTCGTTGTGGTGGTCAGTTGCTGGATGACGACCTCCAAGTACCTGACCGTCTTCCCCTTCAATTGGGTTGAATACTGGCTGCCGGACGAAGCTCCTCTGTTGCCAGAGGTTCCATTTACGTCGTTGTCGTTTATTCCTTCATTTCTTAACATCATTGCTGAGTTTTGCTATTTAACCATAGCTGGACCCTACCCCATCAGGGATAGGTACTCATTTACAGCTGAGTAGACTGAGGAAATTATGGTAAAGATCCTTTCCCAAGGAATCAATGCCGAGGAGAGCGGTCACCCATCCAACGACTGACCAGCCCCAATGTTACTTAACCAGTCATTGACGACCTAACCCACTCTGCCACGGTGCCACATATTATTATTATTATTATTAATATTATTATTAGTTATTATTATTATTATTATTATTATTATTATATTATTTATTTCATTAGATGAAGCCTAGTATTCACATGGCACAATCATACAGGGGCCATTGACTTAAATTCAAGCTTCCAAAGAATGTTGGTTTCAATCTCCCACCGCAGACCCCCAAACGCAACAGTAAACTGATCATGATCCAGATCCAGTGATTTTTCATCGCCCTGGGGGGACTGCGAACCCACGACATTGAGCGTATGCCACGACGCTAGCCACCATACCAGCGGACCGAGTCAGACTAATATTAACATGAATAAGAACATGCACAAAGATGCTGCTATACACGTGATAAATCTTAAGTAATTTTTACTGGATACTGTCCATGCCATAAAAAAAGGGGAAAAAAGGGGAAAAAAAAATAAAAAAATCCGAATACCGGTAGATATGTACTTACATAAAAAACTGACATTCTAAATTAAATTTGTGGCATAATGTAATGTGGGATTACTTACTTAATGCCAGAAATTAAAATTAAAGTAACGAGAAAAAATGCATAAATACATTTATTTATCTTAGTGATTATTTGTTTCTTATACTTGCATAAATTACAAAAAAACATGAAACGCTTTAAGATCTCAGTTTGGACTGCATCAAAAAGAGAGCATTGCGGAAATTCAAGTATCATAAAAAAAAATACCCTTCCCTTTAACGTTGATAAAGAGCAGACAGTTCTTGCAGCCCCGAGGATCGAGTGCAATGTTTGCATGATATTCTTCTTGCTCGTTATTTTCTATAGCGATTAAAATTCGTATTTATCTAAACTGCTCTTGCTTTTGTTATCCCAGTTAAACTAAGTCTCTCAGACGTACATCGATTGCATGACAAGGCAAAATATGCAAATTAATGCTTGACCTCGCTCAACAGCTCAATAGACTGCTAAAGAATATGTAATTAGCACTATCGGCTATAAAAAAAATGGGCTAAAAATTGAAAAACCTTCAAATGAAGCAAAACCCCGTTCTGCAAAATTCTGTAAATAGGACAGTGTAATCATGCTTTGAGATTCTTACTCAAGACCACCTCCTCCAGCGATTCTATCAACGGAACCTCATTTCTCTTCGAACTATTTCGATTTCTTCCTTCCTACAGCTGTCAAATGGGAACAACAGATTCCAGACACAAAAGATTTGAAATCAATGATACTTTTCTGACCTAGTTAGCGAATCAAAGTATTTCAAATCCTCGCAGAAAGGAGATCAGGGAATTCTGTTTAAAAAATAAGAGGGGAAATGGGTTTAAACAGAACGCATTGCTTACCCTGAGGATAAACTAGGAGAGCTCTGGCCGTTGACTGATCAAAACGCAGTTCCATCTGGTGGTGCCGCAAGCTGAATGCCTCAAGGAAAGGACATATGTAAGAGACGGTTGAAGGTAGGATACGAAGGGGGAATATGATAGATGATATGATCAGTAGTACATTTCGAGCTGTGAGAGACGGAAAGCAACTGCCTCGGACAAAAGAAAAAAAAATTGCACGAAAATATAATCATGGCATACCACACATTTTTAGTAATGATCGTACAGACGGAACGAATGTATCTATATACATTGATAACTGAAAGGTTTTCCCACAAACTTACGGGGACAAGTTCCGAGATCGAGGAAACTTCGGAACAAGTGGACTCGGCACCAAGGAAACTTTGGGTTTCAAGAGGAGGACCTAGTGGGTTTGGGGGGGGAGTTGAGGGGGCGGGGGGTTTTGTTCTTTCAGGGCCTTGGTTTTCACAGTTACTCTTACATTTTCTTTATTTTACCCGATTATGATTGAAAAATTACACCTTTTAGAATACACGGCATATTACAGCAGGATTTCATTAAGGCGATTCCTGCTCTGGAAACCTGCAGTCATTTACGAAAGACAGATATATTTTTTTTTTTCGAAACAACTCAGCAGGCAATGAAACGAACGACTGGCTTATGGACTGTCAAAGGAATTGTGACTGCTTACTTCTGCGTAGTCTCTGAAAAACAAACATAAGTAAAAATTAAAATATCTGTCAATGAAAGCGGTCTAAGTAAGCTCATGATCGGACAGCACCTAAAAACTTGAGCCTTGATATCGGGAAACGATGAAGAATTCGAAAACGCTAGCCCTAAAAATATAATAATAATAATAATAAGATAATAATAATAATAATAATAATAATAATAATAATAATAATAATAATAATAATAATAATATTATTATTATTATTATTATTATTATTACTATTATTATTATTATTATTATTACTATTATTATTATTATTATTATTATTATTATTATTATTATTATTATTATTATTATTATTATTATTATCAAATAAAATAAAATATTAAACGAAAGCTTAAGCGCTGAGAACGATGTCATATCAAGATAACACTTCCAGGAGTTTAATCTTTTCAAGTAATCTTAGGTAGGGTAAACAACTGCGAGAACAGAGTCTTGGTTACTTTTAAGGGTTTTGATTTTCAATATTAATATATTATACTAAAAATCACTTAAAAAAAAACAAAGAAGAAACGAGTTACAACTGTAAGGACAGTCCATAAAATTTTGAAAAGACAGAGAGAGAGAGAGAGAGAGAGAGAGAGAGAGAGAGAGAGAGAGAGAGAAGAACAACACTACTACAATAAAAGACGGTAAAACTATCGCTATCACTGGCGTTACCATTAAAATAAATATAACAAAATAAACAGAATTTAGAATAAAAAATAAAACTCTCGCGTTTTAAAATGCAGAAAACATTGCCAATAAACAGCAAAAGTGTCAGAAAGAAAATCTTTGCGGTTTGGAGCACCAGTGAAAAAAAGGCACAAATACCACCCGAAACTGGAAAAAGTCGGGAGATAAATTAAAAAAAAAAAACAAAAAAAAAAAAAAAAAAAAAAAAAAAAAAAGTGAAGGCTGTTCGATGGTCCACAACCTTCCGCTACCAGAGTGAACTAAAAAACAAAATAAGACGGAATACCAGACCTCTAAATGGTGCAGTAATCCTGTGACAGAGTGATATTTTACACTGCTTTGTTCAGGATATTACAGATTTCTGGATAATAAATTGCAGTAATTGACACCGAAGAATTCCATAGGATCGCATTAACGACATAAGGGCTGAAAATCACATTTTGAGACATGCATTCATGGAAAACCTAAATATCTATCATCCTGTTCAATATATGATATATATATATATATATATATATATATATTAATATATATATATAGATATATAGATATATATATATATATATATATATATATAGTAATATATGATAGTATATATATATATATCTATATATATATATATATATATATATATATATATATCAATATATATATATATCCTATATATATCATATATATATATATCTATATATATATATATCTATATATATATATAGATATATATATATAGAATATATATATATATATATATATATAGATATATATATATATATATATATATATATGATATATATAATATCATATATATATATTCTATAATATATATATATATATCTATCTATATATATATATATATATATATATATTAGATATATATCATATATATATTTATATATATACATACATGTATATATACTATATTACATATATATGTATTATTATATATATTATATATTTATTATATACTCATTATAATTAATATATATATATATTATTCCTTCTCGAATTTTCTATAATAGAGCCCACTTTCCTACTAACTCTGGTTTCAACTTCCCGCGAAGAAAAAAAATTGGTCTAACTTTAGAGAGAGAGAGAGAGAGAGAGAGAGAGAGAGAGAGAGAGAGAGAGAGAGGCCTAAAAATAAAAGATATACAGCGTCAGATCTCAAATTACCAGAAATTCTACTTACCTTGAAACTCCCATTGTGATAAGGTCAATACTATAATAGATTCACATCACCCGTGCATCCGATATCTAGGCCAGTCCCTTACGACGCTCCTGATTGGCTGTTGATAAGCAATCACGTGCTGGAAACTCTCAGTCTCTCTCGAGAAAGATCACATAATCATGATGTATGTTCCCCACCTCTCTTTAGAGATACGTCCTGAGGAGAGGTGGAACATACATCCTGCCTATGTGAACGCTCAAGAGAGACTGAGTGTTTCCAGCCCGGTGACTGGCTTATCAACAGCCAATCAGGAGCGTCGTAAGGGACGGGCCTAGACATCAGATGCACGCTTTATGTGAATCTACTATAGTACTCTGCTGCTTCCTGTACGTTCTTCTTCTGCCCTAACCAACTCATCCACTTCCTTCATGTCTACGTTTTCACATATTTGAAAAACGAGCGGATCCCATATTTTTTTCCTCAGTGATCACACCAAGAGGAAAATATGGCTCCAATGTTGCAAGGGACAGCTCCAATAAAGAAGGAACATTTACTATCGTCATGAACGTCCCCTCTAGGATTCATCAGTGTGATGGGTTACAGAGAGAGAGAGAGAGAGAGAGAAGAGAGAGAGAGAGAGAGAGAGTGTCTAGGGGCGAAATGAATAAGTAAGCTGCCAAAAATAATGGGGATCTGATGAGTTGTTACGCCTGTATAGGATAAATGATGCTTCCCCGATGGGTTTTGTTTGGCATCGCGCAATGAAAGCACCGCAATTTCAAGGTTTTTCTATTCAGATGAGTTCATATAAAGGGGGTGGGAATCGAAAAGAGAATGGGGAGATAATAGAAAACGGAAAATGGTACGAATTATATTTCTGAATGGAGACGTAAAAGTGGAACACAAATGGAGTATTACTTACTGGTGCTTTGTTATGATTCCTGCTTTTGAATTCCTTTTTATTTTCCTTCCTTCTTTTCGTTTTAGGACTCAGAATAGTTCTTGCACAAGTTTGCCTTTAAAAATAAATCACTTACACCCTTAAATTCTCATTGACCAAAGATTACTGTATATGTCTCATGAGAACAAACAAAGTAAAGGGGAGGTAATAGATACGCTAAGCCTGCAACGGAAAGGCAACGTTTATAGCACTAACAAACTCACAGACAGACACACACACACACACACACACACACACACACCGCACAGATATGGAGAAAACCCTCCCCTAAAAGTGACCTGCATCAGGATTATACCTCCATTACATCCCTCCCCCTTGACTAAATGAAGAATTTTGGTAATAATGGTAATACTGATATCTGCCTAATGTATCCCACTTAACACCCTTCTGATAAATCTCAACCGGGACTATAAGAAGCAAAAAAGCATTCTATGCGATATCTAATACTTTTCAATCAAAGTTGTTTTGCGTTTCAATAGACAAATTAAATGTAATTGTGGACAGTGAAAAAATCGTCGAGGTGAAACGTTGTATAAAAAAAAGCTAGAACTTTACTTCTTTACAAGGTTATAAATTTAGTATAACTTATACAGAAACTAAAATGTCATAACAACAAGGAATTTCAAAATATGCGTTTAGTTGAAATAAAAAAAAATGTCAAAAAGAAAACCCAGATATGACTTTTCTATAGTTTGGAAAAAAAGTTAAAAAATAAAAAAAAAAATTTTCATTTCATACATTTGTTTAAAATGTAGAAGAATGGACGCTTTCTTTATTCCAGTTATTTATTTATTTATTTATTTTTTGCAGCGATAAAATGATAGCTTATCTAAACTAATTTCAACGCCTAACCCCCTTTCCCAAAAGAACGCCTGTCGACTTCTTTTGACGGTCTCATGGATGTGGTCTTCTGGACGGAAATAAAATGGTAGCGAGATCAACAGACCTGGACAAAATATGACAAAATAAAAGGGAAGCACAAAGAATGGGTGGTTGCTGATCCGAGAGAGAGAGAGAGAGAGAGGGAGAGAGAGAGGAGAGAGAGAGAGAGAGAGAGAGAGAAATTTTTTCTTCATTTGTACTACTGTCAATGTAATTCGGTTAACCGACCCCTGCCCCTTCCCCCAGTCAATAGGAGAAAAATAAAAGAAAAAAAATTAATAAATAAACTTGCACAAAAGATATTCGTGCATCTTAAAAGTGAACGAATGGCCAAAAAAAAAAAGATAAAATTTGATGAAAAGATCAAGAAATCTTACTAAAAATAAATTACAATGAAAGAAATCTTTATGCAACTACAAACGACCAAGGATTTTAAGTAATGACCTTTGATTTGGAAAATATATAGTATTAACATTCTTTCTACAAAATTCATCACATTTTAAAATAAAAACATGTATTTCACATTGAGGCGAACTATAAAGAGAAAGTACACATACACATACACATATATACATGTGTGTGTGCGTGCGTCTATTAATGCTGGTGCGTATGCTTATGAGCAGAATATATTTCATTTAACATACCAATTTTCAACGGAGCCATGTTCAAACTTCTTTAATGTCTTCTCCCAGCTTAAAAGTTTATATATTCTACTAGGGAATATAATTATTCGCTCAACTGCTTTTATAAATTAGCCTTCCCCATAAAAAAAGGATAAGGAGAAAAAGAATGCATGTCAAAATTGACTCATTTTCCCTCGAGAACTTTAGAATGTTTCTCTTTTTTTTTGTAGATCAAAAGTTTCCTTTAAAAATGAAAGAGACAGCAGAAGAAATACTTCCAACTTTGCTCATTTGTTTTTAGTATTCTTGAATGTTTAACCGTGAAGGAATTCCCCTTGCCAGGAAGCTGTTGCAATTTGCGAATTCTTCTTTAACAAAATTAAAAGAAAAACGAGCATCAAGAGTGTATGCGTTGAAGTCACTCTTAAAAATGGACAGGTACAGCACTGATAGAAAGTGATGCTTCTTGTGTACTGTTGGGGATACTAGTACAGCGTGAAGGTTGGTAGGATGACCTACTACGACCTCGACTGCGTTTAAATTTAAGCGTTCTACCGCCAAGTCAACAGGATTTGGTATTTTCACTTACTTGGGGAGTAGGCCTACAAACTATTTTGTTGGTGTTGTTGTTACGGGGGTAGGAAAGCCCTATGAAGAGCCTAAAAAGGTCTGAAAAAGGTGTTTCACGTTGAGTTAAAGATATAGGAATTTTAGGATAAGATATTTATGATTTATTTTTTAGAATGAAAAAAAAATGTAAAAAACTAAATAATGTGCATGTTAAACAGCAGAACCGCTATTTCTAATAAAATATAGCGTATTTATCTTAATTTTCGTTGGTGAAACAATGCTCTATTTGACTATAGATTTTAGCAGGTTTAAATTATTCGGTGTACTGAATTTAGGCTAAGTTTCTGTTCGATAATTTTGTTTTGTTTCCACCTTCTAACTGAGAGCATGTGAACGTGTTTTAGTTTGTGTCCTATTCATTTGATCTTTCTTGTTAGTGAGAGTATGAGTAGTACCAAGTATGAGTATTAATTACGAAGACCACTTCACTACCCGTCACTGCATTTAACCTAACCCACCTAAAATCCTACCATTAGAAAAATATTAACAATAAAAATTTTAACGATCACCACCGTCACCAGGCCGAAAATAAAACAAACGAATAAAGAGAGAGTAGGCGTAGCTGACAACGAACCGGTTAATTGGCAACTAAACCTCGAATGAATTAACAATGTATACCACACGACCCAATCCGTTGGAAGGTATCCACCCCCTAAATTCCAAATTCAACTGGAATCTTCTGTGACCAGGATTCCAACCGCTAATCACAGGGAACCGTAATCAAGGCTCACAATAGAATCCGTTGAACATCGATTCAGCTGCAACCGATAAAGACCCCTAAACTCTTTTAGCTCATGTGTTATCTACAGTTACAATGGAAATAAGAAGAACAAGGGAATCGTGGAAAAAAATGCTAGGCAAATTACCATAAAATCTTTATTTATGGAACACCCTTTTTTTTTTTAAGAGATATGGTTTTATGAATTAAAACACACACACACACTTTATAATATATATATGCTTAAAAAATCACAGTAGATGCACGTGACTCATAAATAAGCGAATACCACGGGAAATGATAGACAAGAATCCAAGCGCTTTCGTCTTTATTCAGACATCGTCAAGGAGCTACTAAAGTACAAATCGGAGAGGAAGGCCTCAGGTACAAACAAGATCAGGAATACCAGATGGTTAATTATCAAAAGGGTAAAAATTAAAAGGGATAATCCAGGATTATCGGATATCACACGGTCACAAACTTAAACAGATTCTGACCCTAACCGAAATTACAAAGTACCTTACAGTCCAAAACATGTAAAAACTGAATATATTAATTTTGTTGCTTATATTTATCTACAACTTTTTTCATTATGAAAGCATCAAGTTTGAATAAACCAGACTTAAATTTAGAACATTTCTATTATTTGACTTGATAAAACAAGATTCAATGATATTCCTTTTAACTGTGTCATTACATGGGACTAAGGCTCTTGCTTGACTCCAGTTAATAGGATGGTCTAAATCTCTCTATAGTACAATAATGCATTCGATATTTGCCCAGTTCTCACAGAATATTGATGTTGCTTAAGACGCTGTGAAAGAGATTTGCCAGTCTGTCCGTAATAGATTTTATCACACTTTTTGCAAGGAATTTCATATATGCAGCCTGGAAGATCTTTAGGAGAATTTTTGATTACTAAACTCTTGACATTAATATTACTGAAAACAACATTTATGTTTAAAAAGCTTTAAAATTCTAGGAATATCTAAAAAACCTTTCATCATAAGGTAATTTTAGAATGTTATGCTTACTAAATTCAAGTTTGTATTAGTTGAATAAAATGTTTTTTCTAGCTCTTTTCCATGCCACATCTACAAAAGTCCTTGGGTATTTAAGTTTCAATGCAATATCATAAATAGTTTTAATTTCAGCGTCAATAAACTGCGGGCTACAGACACGTAAAGCCCTTAGAACATCCCAGAAAAAACAGAGAATTTAACATTTTGATGGTGATTGGAGTAGTAATGAACAAAAGAGGCAATATTAGTTGATTTTCGAAAGACTGAAAAGGTGAAATTTCTATCATTTCTATGGACAGTTACATCAAGAAAATTCAAATTACAATTTTTTTTCTTTCTTCCTCTACAGTAAATTTTATAGAAGGGACTAAATTATTGAGATTATTAAGGAATTCCTGGAGTTTTTCGTGAACTGGCCAAATACAGAATATATCATCCACGTATCTAAACCAAATAACTTTTTGGGGCAAAATTCTTGGTAAGAGTTTTGTGCTCAAAAATTCCATGTAAATATTGCTAAGGACAGGAGATAAGGGATTACCCATGGCCATGCCAAACTTTTGTACAAAAAATTCCCCATTGAAACAAAATTTACTATCTTTGATACATAACCTTATGAGACTAATGAGATTTTTCTACACTTAAGGGAATGTCATGACGCTCTAATTCCTCTTCCAAATATTCAAGTAAGTCATCTACAGGCACTTTTGTAAATAAAGAGACAACTCAAAACTAACCATATTAAAATCATAATTCAAATTTAAACTATCAATTTGTTTATAAAATCAACATTGTTTTAACATTCGTGTTAGAAATATTTCCTACCAAAGGAGTAAGAATTTTTACAAGCCATTTAGATAAATTATACGAAACTGAGCCCCACTGAACTAATCTACTTCCACTTTTGTGATGTCGATGTGTTTCTGAAGTATGATGCGTTTGAAACTCGTCGAAAGGTCGCTCTGCTAGGCGAAGAATTCTCACTGGTAAAATCGACTTGGGCATCACTTGCTCGTTCATGCACTTCCGTAGAAAGTCAAGCAAGAGCCTTAGTCCCATGTAATGACACAGTTAAAAAGGAATATCATTGAATCTTGTTTTTATCAAGTCAAATAATAGAAATGTTTCTAAATTTAAGTCTTGGTGGTTTTAATTTAAACTTTGATGCTTTCATAATGAAAAAAAGTTGTATGATATACAAGCAGAATTAATATATTCAGTTTTTACATGTTTTGGACTGTAAAGATACTTTGTAATTTCGGTTAGGGTCAGAATCTGTTTTAAGTTTGTGACCGTGTGATATCCGATAATCCTGGATTATCCCTTTTAATTTTTACCCTTTTGATGAATTAACCATCTGGGTATTCCTGATCTTGTTTGTACCTGAGGCCTTCCTCTCCGATTGTACTTTAGTAGCCTCCTTGAACGATGTCTGAATAAAGAGGAAAGCGCTTGGATTCTTGTCTATCATTTCCCGTGGTATTCGCTTATTTTATGAAGTACGTGCATCTACTGTGATTTTTTAAGCATAATGGAAACCACATGAAACAACTTCTACGCCTTTTCTTTGAATTTTCCGAGCCTTGTTCTATTCGTGACATCCTTTCTGTAATGCTCTTATCATCGCTCACAAACTGAAACTCCGACTCAACTTTATACGGAATGTGCATGAACCGAGCAAGTGATGCCCAAGTCGATTTTACCAGTGAGAATTCTTCGCCTAGCAGAGCGACCTTTCGACGAGTTTCAACGCATCATACTTCAGAAACACATCGACATCACAAAAGTGGAAGTAGATGATGCGTTCCGTACACTTAGAAGCAGACGGTATAGCTTTAATCAGACGGTTCCTGTCGATTGGAAGAAATCGGATGCTGGATTATTGCTATGGAAAATTGAGAAAGTGCTGCAACCGTCTTGAAAGGAAGCTCCAAGTCAAGCTGAAAAATCTTATTGCTGAAAGCGACTGGACTAAGCATGCCAACGTGGACTTCATGATTAATTTATCTGACAAACCAGTGGATAGTGCTACGACAGCGGCTTTGGGATATGGGTTAAGCTTTGGTGTATTTAATGGTAACCTGGACTGTGTCGACATCTCAAAATCCTTTTGTTATTTCGAAAAATTGAATCAAAACCTATGCCCTGATGATATCAATATTTGTAAAGGTATTGTGTATGGTGCTATGAGTAAAACCTTCTCCCCTAATTGTACCCGGTGAGATTTCTCCAGGCTTTTAAGAAAATTAAAAGAAGACGAAACAGTGAAGGTGACAAAAGCAGATAAATCTAATGCAGTGGTAAATTATGAATAAAAGTGAACTATATAAGTAAAAATAATGACATTGCTAAATGACACTGATACTTATACGAAAACTGAGGTCTGACCCTACACAGACAGTTAACTCCCATTTTAATAAACAAATTAAATCCATTTTGAAGGGCTTGGACCATTTAATTAAACAGTTTACACCGCAATGCGCCTCCCTACCTTACATGTATGGTTTAGTCAAGACACATAAAATCAATAACCCTATCAGACCAATCATTAGTTCAGTGGGCTCAGTTTCGTATAATTTATCTAAATGGCTTGTAAAAAAATTCTTACTCCTTTGGTAGGAAATAGTTCTAACACGAATGTTAAAAACAATGTTGATTTTATAAACAAATTGAATAGTTTAAATTTGAATTATGATTTTAATATGGTTAGTTTTGATGTTGTCTCTTTATTTACAAAAGTACCTGTAGATGACTTACTTGAATATTTGGAAGAGGAATTAGAAGCGTCATGACATTCCCTTAAGTGTAGAAAATCTCATTAGTCTCATAAGGTTATGTATCAAAGATAGTAAATTTTGTTTCAATGGGGAAGTTTTTTGTACAAAAGTTTGGCGGCATGGCCATGGGTAATCCCTTATCTCCTGTCCTTAGCAATATTTACATGGAATTTTTTGAGACAAAAACTCTTACCAAGAATTTTGCCCCAAAAAGTTATTTGGTTTAGATACGTGGATGATATATTCTGTATTTGGCCAGTTCACGAAAACCTCCAGGAATTCCTTAATAATCTCAAGATTTAGTCCTTCTATAAAATTTACTGTAGAGGAAGAAAGAAATTGTAATTTGAATTTTCTTGATGTAACTGTCCATAGAAATGATAGAAATTTCACCTTTTGTTTACGTCTTTCGAAAATCAACTAATATTGCCTCTTTTGTTCATTACTACTCCCAATCACCATCAAAATGTTAAATTCTCTGTTTTTTCTGGGATGTTCCTAAGGGCTTTACGTGTCTGTAGCCCGCAGTTTATTGACGCTGAAATTAAAACTATTTATGATATTGCATTGAAACTTAAATACCCAAGGACTTTTGTAGATGTGGCATGGAAAAGAGCTAGAAAAACATTTTATTCAACTAATGACAAACTTGAATTTAGTAAGCATAACATTCTAAAATTACCTTTATGATGAAAGGTTTTAGATATTCCTAGAATTTTAAAGCTTTTTAACATAAATGTTGTTTTCAGTTAATATTAATGTCAAGAGTTTAGTAATCAAAAATTCTCCTCCAAAGATCTTCCAGGCTGCATATATGAAATTCCTTGCAAAAAGTGTGATAAAATCTATTACGGACAGACTGGCAAATTCTCATTTCAGCGTCCTTAAGCAACATCAATATTCTGTGAGAACTGGGCAAATATCGAATGCATTATTTGTACATATGAGAGATTTAGACCATCCTATTAACTGGAGTCAAGCAAGAGCCTTAGTCCCCATGTAATGACACAGTTAAAAGGAATATCATTGAATCTTGTTTTATCAAGTCAAATAATAGAAATGTTCTAAATTTAAGTCTTGGTTTATTCAAACTTGATGCTTTCATAATGAAAAGTTGTAGATAAATATAAGCAACAAAATTAATATATTCAGTTTTTACATGTTTTGGACTGTAAAGATACTTTGTAATTTCGGTTAGGGTCAGAATCTGTTTAAGTTTGTGACCGTGTGATATCCGATAATCCTGGATTATCCCTTTTAATTTTTACCCTTTTGATAATTAACCATGTGGTATTCCTGAACTTGTTTGTACCTGAGGCCTTCCTCTCCGATTGTACTTTAGTAGCTCCTTGACGATGTCTGAATAAAGACGAAAGCGCTTGGATTCCTGTCTATCATTTGCCCGTGGTATTCGCTTAGCATATATATATATATATATATATATATATAGTATATATATATATATATACTATATATATATATATATATATAATATATATATTATTTACATGATGCATGATTTTACTGAGCCCATTTTGATCTTTGAAACAAAGCAGTTAATAAGTACTAATGCGAGAAATAAATGAAATCGAAATTGCTATCTGTTTTTGTGTTCCGTAGACTATCTGAACCCGCTACATAAAATCCTCTTTGTACTGACACAGTTATGCAACCAACTTCCATTTATATCTAATGGATTGAAAGATATCACAAGAGACGAGAACTGACAATCATTTAGACAGTGACAGGTACGTAATGGGAAAACTCATGACGCAATCTTTGATGGCATGGTCGCTGTAAACAAAAATAATGTGGTTTAATGGACATTTTTGTATATTCACACTACAAAGTACTTTGAGATAGCTTCTATAAACTAAAGTACTTTTTTTTGTTCTTAATAACGTTGTATTGAAGAGTTGAGAATTTTAAAGTAGTAATATATTAATGATAAAACAAAACGCTATTTTAGAGAACCTGTTTTGTTTGTTTGTTCGTATGGTGTGTTTTACGTTGCATGGAACTAGTGGTTGTTTCAGGCAACGGGACCAACGGCTTTACGTGACTTCCGAACCACGTCGAGAGTGAACTTCTATCACCAGAAATACACATATCTAACACTCAGTGGAATGCCCGAGAATCGAACTCGCGGCCACTGAGGTGGCAGGCCAAGACCATACCGATCACGCCACTGAGCCCACTTTAAAAAAACCTGTTTGAAGAAGAAAATTAAGAGGGAGACAGAATTACATGGAGAGATAAAGTGAAGGAAGATATGCAGGGAAGAGGTTTGGTGGAGGATGATGCCTTTGATTAAAGGCAGTGGAGGAGAAGGCGCCTCAGGCAACCGACCCCTTAATGTAGGGATAACGGTGGGAAAGAAGGAGCGATGGAATAAGGCCAGTCTCTGCAAGTATGCCAGGACTAAATTTTGAACCTACATGTTAATTCCATTACAGTGTGATATCTGCAACTGAATGCTCAAACCCACAATCTATAACTGCAATATATTTTAAATGTAACAAGTAGCTTGTAACTTATAATATCTAAGAACTTACAGCTTACTACATACATGACCTTTCGTCACGGAGAAAACGGTTCTTCTCATCAAAACTCAGTCCTATTCAGAGCTTCAGCGATTTCTGCCACAAAGTCACTTCCATCGTATTGATGTTATGAAGTCAGGTAAATCCCCATCAATCAATTATCCACTATACTGAATACTCTCTCGCTAGATATGAAATCTATTGTTCAGGAATCATTTCAGTAAAACGCAGCGAGATATGTATTACAACAAGCAATTGAAATGATGAACTTTTAACAATACTCGATGGTTTGCAACCCGAGATTTCAAAGCATTCTATCATGGCAACAATACTGGTTGAAACCCCTTAGCTAATCACTTCTAGGAACACAGGAAGGAACATAGGGAGAGGAAAAGAATGAATCTATGAATACATATTGCATACATTATACCAGGTTTACTATACATAACTGAGGAGTAATGAAGGCTACAGCTTGTGAGGTTATATTAGAAGCATATATAACGTCCACGTACGACCTATTCTCTCTCTCTCTCTCTCTCTCTCCTCTCTCTCTCTCTCTCTCTCTCTCTCTACAAATGATAACCTTGAATGGAAATGTTCAAATAATGGTATAAGCGACCCCCCAAAAAATTTAGAGTTACGAATGGCGATAAAAAAAGAAACAAAACAACACATACGTACACGCACAAACAGACACACGCACGCACTAGGTGTGTACGTGTATTGTTTCGCATAATTTGATGGTATATTTTCTAATTTACATAACTCCAAGATTTACGTAACCTGAGGTAAATCGATCATGGGGCATCATTTAAGCTTTTGTCATTTCTAAAAAAAAGTACAAGAATAACAACAACAACAACAACAACAACAACAACAACAACAACAATAATAATAATAATAATAATAATAAGCACGGACAATACATGAGACAGACTAAAGAACTAGCCAGCGATGACACATGGCAATGGCTACAGAGGGGAGAGCTAAAGAAGGAAACTAGAAGGAATGATAACAGCGGCACAAGATCAGGCCCTAAGAACCAAATATATTCAAAGAACATATAGACGGAAATAACATCTCTCCCATATGGGAAAGTGCAATACGAAAAATGAAACCATAAACCACATAGCAAGCGAATGCCCGGCACTTGCACAGAACCAGTACAAAAAAGAGGCATGATTCAGTGGCAAAAGCCCTCCACTGGAGCCTGTGCAAGAAACATCAGCTACCTTGCAGTAAAATAAGTGGGTACGAGCACCAACCTGAGGGAGTGATAGAAAACGATCAGGCAAAGATCCTCTGGGACTATGGTATCAGAACGGATATGGTGATACGTGCAAACAGACCAGACGTGACGTTGATTGACAAAGTCAAGAAGAAAGTATCACTCATGAGTCGCAATACCATGGGACACCAGAGTGACGAGAAAAGAGAGATGGATAAGTATCAAGATCTGAAAATAGAAATAAGAAGGATATGGGATATGCCAGTGGAAATCGTACCCATAATCATAGGAGCACTAGGCACGATCCCAAGATCCCTGAAAAGGAATCTAGAAAAACTAGAGGCTGAAGTAGCTCCAGGACTCATGCAGAAGAGTGTGATCCTAGAAACGGCACACATTAAATAGTTAAGAAAAAAAAAGTGATGGACTCCTAAGGAGGCAGGATGCAACCCGGAACCCCCACACTATAAATACCACCCAGTCGAATTGGAGGACTGTAATAGAGCAAAAAAAAAAAAAAAAAAAAAAAAATAAAAAAAAAAATAATAATAATAATAATAATAATATAATATAATAATAAATTGCAGAAAGACAAGAGTAAGGGAAATATAACCACCAATAATAAATAATTTATTATTATTATTATTATATATTATTATTATTATTATTATTATTATTAAACAGAATAATAGTAATCAGCATCAGTATTACTATCTTGATAATATAAATAGTAATAATAATAATAATAATAATAATAATAATAATAATAATAATAATAATAATAATAATAATAATAACTCGTACAGGCATCTGTGACAGTGGACGACCAAGAGTAAAAAATTGGGCCATACATCTCGCCTGACGTAAGTTTTTACGATGATAATGTTGACAGATGATCCTGTGTCTCGGGACACTAACTCAGACTAATAGGGTTTCTATTTACCTTCTTTCAATGTCGCCCATTTTCAGTAACAACATGTTGGGTATCATACTTGAGCTTCCTGGCAAAGGTCCTCCGACAAAAATTATGCAGGCAAAGCTTGAGAGAGAGGAGAGAGAGAGAGAGAGAGAGAGAGAGAGAGAGAGACTCAGTACGCAGACCCAAAATTGAAGTAATAAACATAGTTTATTGGTGATGGAAGTTCGGCTGACAATCAACTTTACTCTTATAGACTGGTAAAATATTTCTATCATTTATCCCTCAACTGGATAATACAGATGGACAATGTAGGCATGTTCTCAACCATTACTGTACTGGGAGCAACACTTTCTTCATAAGCAATATCACTTCTCTAGCTCATTTCGAAAGCTATGATAATAAATTTCAAAACAAATGATGCTGCATACACGAAATCAACAATGAACTTAAATTCCACGTTCACAATTCTATATGTTGCCAACTTTCAAAGCAGTTAAATATGTACATTATCTCAGAATAACTGAGTTCCCAATTTAGTCTCTCATATTGCACAAGCAGATTAAAAAAAAAACATGACACTTGTTGATAGGTGTCACCTGAAGATATGAAGGTAAGAAAAATAAAATTTGGCAAATCCTAGCCATAGAATGAAGTAACATCCATCACTACCGCTTGCTCACATGCACTAGGTCTAATTTCCAGACAGATTCCTGGAAAATCTGCTGGATGTCAAGGAGGCTGAGAGCCCAACTAATTTTCTAAAAGTGAATCATCTCGTTAAATTCTTGCTTTGGCCTTTCCAAAAGCATTGTATGTCCACAGGTATTCTTTCCCTAACTCAAAGTATTGACAGCGGACCACAAGGCAAAAGTAAAATCAATCGCAGTCAAAAAAAATTCGCAGAAATCAAATGGCTCTATGAATAAATCAATGAGATTACGGGAGGAAAATTTATGATACAAGATCATAATTGAACAGGTAAAGACAAAACAATGACTGCAAGGCAGCCTGTAATGGTATTAAGCTAAGTATATCTTAGTTTCACCAGACTACTGAGCTGATTAACAGCTCTCCTAGGGATGGCCCTAAGGATGAGATATCTTTACGTGGCTAGGAACCAATTGGTTACCTAGCAACGGGACCTTACATCTTACTTGTGGGATCCGAACCACATTATATCGAGAAATTAATTTCTAATCACCAGAAATAAATTCTTCTGGTTTTCCCTCGTTGGCAGAGCGGGGAATTGAAACTCAAGAAATACGGAATCGGTAGGCGAGCACGTAACCCATTCGTCCAACGAGGAACTTATGATGATAGTAATAACAGTACAGGGGGATTGTAGAAAGCCTTTGACTGTATTAATAACAGTACAGAGAATAGTAGAAAACTACTTGTAATGGTACTGGTAACAGTAAGGGGATAGTAGAAGAGTCTAAGAGAGGCCAGGCAAATATTCCATTAGGGTGTACGCAAAAAACAAATCGGGCGGGTGAAAAGTCAAAGACAGACAGTGGTACATTAACAGAGTTGTCTGGTGCAGGTCCTTTATAGCTTCAATGCTCGGAATGAAAAGTGGGAAATCGCTATTATTGTCCCAAAAGCACATGAGAATAAAACACGCAAACACACAACAAACAATAAAGACTGATGTTGTCAAGACTACTAGATGTCTCAAAATACAAGTGGAAAGATTGATAAATAGACAAGTAAAAATGCGCTAAAGATTCTACGGCGCATTCGAGTTTTCTGAACAGCGTGCCAGACACCCGATCCATGGCTATACTTAACCTTAGAGGAAAAGCGTGGGAAAGCGCACCTACAGTCTAGCGAAAGATAATAACTATAATTTACAAAACTTCCAAAGAATGACGCTGGGTAATCTCCTGTAATGAGCTGGAATCAGAGGAAAAAAATAACGAACGGAACCAGAGATTGGTTGCCAGCCATAAAAAAGGTGAGAAAACGAGACATTTAACTGTTATTTATTTCAGGGGAAGCGGTAAAGCAATTATCTGAATAATCTCATAGCTATCAAAATGTATAATTAATGGCGTGAAATAAAGTGCTGATGTATAATCTGATTACGCTGCAAAAGGGAAAACCATATCCCTTTCGCCTTTTTATCGCTGCTTTAAATCCATAATAAACTATTTTCAAAAAGCAATTAGAATCATATTGTCGCACGATTCGCTCAAGTGAATTATACGTGGAGTTTATTTCCCATTCTCATGAGAGGGAGAGGCAGTGATGGTCATTGGTCCATAAAAAAGCAACTTGTAAATTTGAAACATATTCCCAAATTCTTAGACGATCTAAAAAGAAGAGGAAGAGGAGGAGGAGGAGGAGATAGAAATGAATTTACTTCTGAATTTGTTAGTTTAGAGAACCCGTCCAATGCAGTAATGGAGGGCCGTTTCATTACTAACATCAATCAAAGACACATCAACATGTAAATTGAAGAATGAGGTGCTCCTACTTTTAGGTCATCGAGGAGCAGTAAGGGAACGAGGAAAATCCTCAAAGAGAGAGAGAGAGTAATAGGGTTCCACATTTTCACGGTAAATTAACTAAGAATATTTACCGTATAAATTTACGAAATAATTTACGAAATATAATGTGAGTACCTTCAATACTTATTTGGATTACAGATGCAAGACAGCAGCAGACAGCTATAATAAGGAAATCACTGTTCATTTCAGTTAAATTTTTTTTTTTTTTTTACCAGAAAACATTACTAAGGAAGGTGTACGCAGCACTGTGCAATGCTGACACATAGCACCTGCTGATCAATTGAGAAACTTTCATTACACTTACTTAACTTACCTAACACAATTTCTACATTGTATTAGGAACTAGGATGAGGTAGTGAGTCACCATTTTAACCATGACTTAAATATTCAAACCAAGCCATAGTAAAGTTAGAATTCTCTAGTTCCCTGATCCCCCTCTCCACATAAAATAAATAAATAAATAAATAAATGAACATATAAAACCCTGATCCCCTCTAATAATAATAATAATAATAATAATAATAATAATAATATAATAATAATAATAATAATAATAATATAATAATAATAACAATAAATAATAAAAAGAAATAAAAAAATTCAAGGGAGTGGAATTTTATTGCCCAGGTGTTGACTGTGCTTTTGTGGAATTTGGAGAATTAGCCCCCCCAAATAAAGGACAAACCAATAGACTATATTAGCATCAGAACTATGAGAGCTGAAAGAACCAACTAACCCTGAAAGATGTTGATGGCTGTGTCATCCCTAGAATAATTGCTGTGATGGTCGATGTTTGTGTTTTTCTTAATTTTCTTATTTCGTTCTCAAAGGTCAAAAACGTTCAAAAGTTAGAGAGGATAGAGAGAGAGAGAGAGAGAGAGAGAGAGAGAGAGAGAGAGAGAGAGAGTAATGTACGTAGGAAAAAATTGAGTCCTGTTTCAACCTCCATCTTGTGACAATTCTTTTCGGGGGAGAAAAACCACTCAAGAATTTCGTGGGAGCGCATTTTAGAGGAAGCATTCTCACGTTTCTTTCACAATGGTAGATAAAACTTTACGCCTTTTTACGTTGTACAAACCAATTCTTGTTTTCTTTATGTGAGGGCTAAAAATTTTATACAAACACACACACACACACACACCACACATATATATATACATATATATATATATATATATATATATATATATATATATATATATATATATAATTCACAAATATGGAAAACATAATAGATAAAAAATGCCTCATTAATCTTTATATCACAGAAATCCCATGGGCCACAATATTCTATACAAATACATGAACGCAAGCGTCCAATCAATTCGACAACGGTAAGTGTTGGAGAAACGCATTCGTTAATAGGTTTTTGTGGTTTAATAATAGAAAGGCATGCACAGTGTGAATAATAATTAGTAACAGATTATGCACTTCAGCCTAAGTGTAAAATACTACAAGGAAACGCATTTGAAACGAAAGTAGGGCTGCACATCAACCTGGGTTATTTAATTCATGTTATTAAAATCAGCTTTACATTTCTAACGAGACGATATGGTAGGTGCAGAGCCGTATAGGTGTTGAGAGAGAGAGAGAGAGAGAGAGAGAGAAGAGAGAGAGAGAGAGGGTGGGGGGGCGATGGATGGCTTGTGGGTTTGCTGTAAAAATTCCAATTAAAACAAATAATGTTTCTCCGAAAATAAATATATTTTTTTTTTTAATTCTGTTAAAGGGAGAGAGAGAGAGAGAGAGTGGGGGTTTTGTTTGAGGATTTGCTGTAAAAATTTCAACTGAAAAAAATAATGTTTCATCAGGAATAAACATTATTTTTAATAATTCTGTTAGAGAGAGAGAGAGAGAGAGAGAGACCGAAGGTCACCAGCAAAAACAGAGCTATGCGTGACAATGATTTGTAAGTTTAGGTACTGCTTATGTGGCTGGGGGAGAGTGGGGATGGAGGGGGTGGGTGGGCTGTCCTGAAAGAGGAGGGGGGGGGGGGGGGGGGGGGGGGGGGGGGGGGGAGAGGGGGGTTGTGTTAGCGGAGGAAGTTGCGTAACTAACTAAATCCTTTGTTCCCTTTAAATTAATAAACGTTCTGGACAGCGAGGTCACCGGTCCGTCCTACACGTGCGGGTCTGATGACCCGAGCGCCAGATTCATGGCAATTCTTCCAAAAGTTCACGATTTAATTTCGCGTAATCCTTGCAAAATCCTCGTTACATCTCTCCATCCGGCGACATTCATCACAGAGAATGAAATAATGTTCATGCATAGGCCAGTCGGGATATTTTTACTCTCCCACGGTACAGGAGATAAGGGAAGGTCTTTTCCCACCAGTGTATGTTTTAACATTGTCAGAAACGCCAAGAGATGGGCTAATGGTATATGGAGATGTAAACTAGTCCCTACATTTACTGGTATTTTTTGGCTAGTGCTGCGACAACTTCCTTAAATTACTACAGTCCAAGTAACATTACGTTTTAATAATAATAATAATAATAATAATAATAATAATAATAATAATAATAATAATATGTGGTGCCGTGGCAGAGTGGGTTAGGTCGTCAATGGACTGGTTAAGCAACATTGGGGCTGGTCAGTCGTTGGATGGGTGACGCTCTCCTCGGCGTTGATTCCTTGGGAAAGGATCGTTACCATAATTTCCTCAGTCTACTCAGCTGTAAATGAGTACCTATCCCTGATGGGGTAGGTCCAGCTATGGGTTAAATAGCAAAACTCAGCAATGATGTTAACAAATGAAGGAATAAACGACAACGACGTAAATGGAACCTCTGGCAACAGAGGAGCTTCGTCCGGCAGCCAGGTATTCAACCCAATTGAAGGGAAGATGGTCAGGTACTTGGAGGTCGTCATCCAGCAACTAACCACCACAACGACAGTAACCAACAGCCTGCGGTTGGAGCTACAGAAGCAAACCAAGGCAGAAATGGACAAGAGAAGAAAAATAAGGAAATATGGAGATGCTACATCAGAAGCAACCCGATGGAGAGAGGATATAGAAGAAGGTTGGTCAATATCTGAAATGAGAGGAATAACACCCCCCCAAACAGAGCACGAGGCTGCAGACCAACCCGTAAGGAACATAAAGAAAAAGAACTGGCATCCCCCCCATAAAAAAAAAGAAAAAGCCCTGGCTCCCCCCCAACAGAAAGAGAAGAACTGGAAAGGGAAAAAATATCACACGACAAACGAATTACACGAAGACGAACTGAGAGACGATGCCCACAGAAGACGACAGGAATGATGAGGTATCAAACCATGACACACGAAGAAACACCGACGAAGTAACAGAGAGGACGGAATGGGTAGAAAAGATTAGACAATGGATAGAGCCAGATACAGAGAGAACAAATATCCCCTCCATGAAAGCCTCAACACACCAAGAAATTAGGGAGAAAACAAGTGAGGTCAATGAAATAATGAGCATAATACACACCACCAGTATCACAGAAACAAATAACTTGGCTATGCAGGAGCAAGATTAGTAGCACAACTGATGGGAATTCGAACACCAACACCACCAGCACAACCAACCCAACAGAAACGTAAGCAGCAACCTCCTTGGAAAAGGCGCGCTGGAAAAGCAAATCAGGGTGATGAGATCTGACTTGAGTAAACTGAAAGAGATGGCAGTAAAAAAGGGCTAAGAAGCAAGAAAACAAGGGAGGGCTCAATGAGAAATACAAAATACAAGAGAGGGGACTAAACAACACAATAGATGTAAAACAGAGGCTTAAGGCCAAAGCACATACGATCCAACAGTACACGAACAGGAATAAGGGATACCAACAGAACAAAACTATTTGGAACGAGCCAGAAAAGACTATACAGCCAACTAAGAGGGGAAGACAACCACCAAGAAATTCCTGAAGCCGAAACCAAGTAAGAGACTCTGGGAAAAGCATCTGGAGCAATCCAGTATCACACAACAAACATGCAACATGGCTCCAGGAAGTCAAGGAAGAAGAAACAGGGAGAATAAAACAATATTCACAGAGATCATGACAGACACAGTCAGACACCAACTAAAGAAAATGCAAACTGGTAGAGCCCCGGTCCCGATGAAGTCCATGGATACTGGCTCAAAAACTTCAAGGCCCTACACCCACGAATAGCAGAACAACTCCAGCATTGTATCTCAAATCACCATGCACCCAAAATG